>NC_062543.1:10251027-10518527 GCF_022655615.1 Tachysurus fulvidraco
AAGACTCTCCAGGGCACCATTTTCTTCTTCACATTGAGCTAATATCAAATGTTTACTTTGCATATCATTTGTTGTTATGAACGATGAGGATCAACTGCTGACTAATGAGATGATGACATGATATCCAAAGCACAATAAATTGACAGCTAATAAATGTACTCTCTGTGAACTAAATGAATAATGTTCATTCTGATTGGTTGATCTAGCTTCTGTCTATTATAGTATATAATAAAATACAGAAAGGTTCAATACTCCTTTGACTAGCTGTATTCCTTTTCCTAAGCAAACTTGCAAGAGTGTAAGAGAAGGGAACATTCAAAACAGGGTCATACAATCCTTATAGAGTCAGAATCATTCCAATATTACAAAAACAATGGAACCAAGCATGTGCTTAATCACCTGGATTCAGGTTGCATTTTGGTTGCAGCTTAGTGTTGGACTCCTCTCGTTTAAAGTGTAACAGCGCCCTCTGCTGGATATAAAGTAAAAAGTTTGTGAATTCGTTTCAATTCACTATTAAGAGGAAGAAATCTTGACAGAAACCAGACTCAAACGGTAAACCATCTTCATCTGGGAGACTACAGAGACTGTGATTATAAATAATGTCTTTTCTACAGCTATATATAAAGAATTGTGTAACCAGCTCTTTCTCTGTCTCTCTATCTGTTGAGCTGTACATGCTACTCACCTGATCCATCCTGATGCCCTGCTCCTGGATGGAGTCTGATCTGGATCTGCATGGACAGCACGTGACCCATGAGACTGCAGTGGATAGAACCATTTGGAGACTATAATGCCAGCTTTGACCTGCCAGTGTGTTGGTCAGCTTTGTGCTCGGGTGTTCATAATTTGAACATTTGAAGACTTCAGCAGGAAGGAATTAGTGTTAAGTCTGTAATGAATTCAGAAATGACATTGACACTGTAGAAAGGACATTATTTACATTTACATTATTTCAATTCAAGTCAAGTCAAGTCAAGAAGCTTTTATTTTAAAAATATATAGCTGTTGCAGTACACAGTGAAATGAGACAACGTTTCTCCTGGACCATGGTGCTACATAAATCAAAAGACAGAGCTAAGAACTAGTCCTAGGTACATAAAGTGTAACTGTGCAACCTAGTGCAAACAGTGCAGGGCGAGAAAAACAAGACAGACAAGATGGTGCAGGACAAAACATAGTGCAAACAAAAAATATAAGACATCACACAAAAAGACAATACACACAAGACAATAAACAAAAACAGCACGGACCAGTGTTCATACTGTGTGTTCAATCCAACTCCTGTCCAGTGTCACCCAAATGAGGATGAGGTTCACTTCTGAGCCTGGTTCCTCTAAAGGTTTCTTCTTCATATCATCTCAGGGAGTTTTTCCCTACCACCGTCACCTCAGATTTGATCAATAGTGATAGAGATAAATAGTAACTTAATAATTTTTTTTAATTCTGTTTCTATACTTCTGTAAAGCTGGTTTATGTCCACTGTTAAAAGTGCGTATACAAATAAATTACATTGAATTGAAATGAATTTTGTGCAACTTAAAAGTATGAGCATCGGCATAATTTTTAAATTCATTACTGATTTAATATAAATTCCTTCCTTGCCGAAGCTTTCAGAAGTTCATAAAGCACCCAAAAAATGACGAAGCATGCTCACAGCCCAGCCTATTTACATTTAGTGAAAGTGTATAGTAGTGAACAATCCCCAAAAGGCAAAGCTTACAGTTTTCTTAGAACAACTAAAGGGCAACTAAACAATCTCTTGACAATCACCTCCAAACATACAACACGCACAACACTCTACACATCTCTACATTCATTTGTCCTGGTTTTAGCTAGTTCTTTTTTGTCTTCATGTCTGATTGCTTTCTTTATTAATAAATGACTGGTAATGCTTTAAAACGCTTCACAAAATAATCCATGTATAAAACTGTTAAGTTAACAATAGTGAGTCTTCCTATTTGTAAATGTATTCAAAGTCAAGGCTCACATAGGAAAGGAACAGTTTTTCAACAGAATTTATTTTATGAATACATTCTACTGTGAAACCTTTAGGAATAAATTGGTATGCATGATGGAACGCTTGCCAAAATCCTCTGGGCTAGGGAGTCCAATTCCCACCTCCACACTGCGTACATGGAGTTTGCATGTTCTTCCTGTGCTTGGAGGGTTTCCTTGGGGTTTTCTTCCCCAGAGCAAAGCATTTGTTGTAGGTTGATTGGCATCACTAACTTGTCTGTAGTGTGTGAATGTGTGTGACTGTTTCCTGTAATGGTTTAGCACACTGTTCAAGGTGTCCCCCCACATCATGCCCTGAGTAGGATAGGCTTCAAGTTCCCCTGACCCTGTGTGAGATAAGCGATACACAAAACTAATGGATGATTTGCATCCAGCTTGATAAAGGAGGTCCATTTTGCATGACGCTTGTACTGGCAGGTTTTCACATCCTTGCTGTCACATATTGTTCTGCATTGATTACACTGTGCTTAGCCTGAGTGGAGGTGTGATCAGCTGCTGCTGCAGCCACTGAGAATAATCATGACAGCTGAACCACTTGACTGGTGCACTTTATATTTCAGAGCGGTCACTTTGTAGGGTACACAACTATTTGGTGAGGAATAAAACACAACAAGGCATGCTATTAGAGCAAAATAATAGACTGCATCTTCATGTGAAGAGGCTGATTATATTCAGGTCTGGAATGTTGTCTGCTTAACTATGGAGCCATGCACAAAGCCAAAGAAACTATGGGAACATTATGAACTCATAATGCCCAAAGTTGCCAATCTGTGTGCTTTGCCAATAATAATAATATAATAATCGTATAATAATCATATATTATTATTATTATTATTATTATTATTATTATTATTATTATTATTATTATTATTATTATTATCAGAATCAGAATCAGATTATTTGGCCAAGTGTGTTGACACACACAAGGAATTTGGTTCCAGCTTTTTGTGACTCCCAAAAGTACAGACATAAATAACATTATACTATACAATACAAGATAATACAGACTATAAAAGACAATGCAGATGTGATACGATAGACAGTATGAGTATTAAATATGAATACAGAATATATGACTGATCAGTTATGTACATAAAGTGTGGGAAGTGTAAATAACAATATTGTGCAATCTTCACTTGATAAGATCTTATGATTGAATGTATGGACAATTTCCCATCATCATCATCATCATCATCATCATCATCATCATCATCATCATCATATTTAGTCTCCACAGTTCACTACATAATGTTGAAAGTGTTTTAACAAGTGACTTCGCGTGGAAGCTGACATCATTAAGCCCAGCTTCCATTCTTGCCCTCTCCAACATGGCGGCGAGGTTTACAGTGTTCTGCTTTGTTTCTATACTTCCCTTTTTCCTGGTCACGTGATATCGAGGATTCTGATTGGCTGTGCTTGGGTGCTATTACAAACCTCCGGTCACGTGCTTGAAGTCATTTGACACAGCACGAGCTCACAGAGCAAAATGCGGGCGCTAACGCTGTCAGTCTTTGGGGTATTGTTATTAGCGGTTTCCGTTTGTAACGGACGGCTGTTTGATGGATTCGGTTACGGATATCAGGAGACAGACGACGTCTCGCTTTGGCCGCTGCCACAGAAATATCAGACGACTCCGACTTCACTGAAGCTCCGCGCGTCCAGTTTTCAGATCGTTCACGCTAAAGATTCGACCGCAGGACCGAGCTGCAGTTTGCTCCAAAATGCCTTCCGCAGGTAGCTTACAATTCTATATGTAGGTCTTTATAAACAACAAGAAACGCAGAGTTTCTGGCCAACAGGAAGTGCGTTTTAGCCAGATGTATTGTCATATGACTGGAAGGAGTTCGAATCCCAGGTCCACAAAAGCTGATCACGTCCCTTAACCTTCAATTGCTCAGATGTATAAATTAAAATAAAAATGTAAGTCACTCTGGATGAAGGTGTAAAGGTTTTAAATGCTGGAAATGTTTTTGATGTAAAATAAATCATTCTCTTCTACAACTGTATACAAGTCATACAGGGAAGCTGGAAGTTTTCTTTCAAACTTCTCCTTTGGGCTTTTGTGCTGGTGTGAAACACAAAATCATGCCATTTATTCATTCATCTGTCTTTTGCTCATCCAAAGACTGTTACAATATATTTATATAATACAGATCGTTACCACAAACTATAGTTTGTCTTGATAGCAGGAGGTTTTAGAAGAGTAATGCTTTTTAATTTCAATTGTGTAGCTCATTAGGGATGTAAAAAAAAAAAATCTGTGTTCATTTTATTATGTATGTATTATTAAGGAGACCGTGTTTGTTGTTATAAATGAAATGCACTGATTGGGAACAGTGGCATCTTCTTTTCTGCAGCGGTCACCTGTCAGACCTCTGAACTGTTGTTTGAATTTCCAGACTTGAATTTTGTTTATTGGGCTAGAAGTCGTCACATGACTGGATTAGTGTCAGAGAATAGTATTTTTAACATTCACATTCTCTCTCTTTCAGATATTTTAATTACATCTTTGACTATGTCAAGAAGCACAGGGCGGATCAAGATAAAGCGGCAGATCTCGAGCTGACTGAGCTTCAGGTGTGGATCACATCCACTGATCCGGAGTGTGACGGATATCCGAGTCTAAAAACAGATGAATCCTGTGAGTTCCTGTTCTTCCTTAATGCTATTTTTACACAACATTCCATACCTTCTTTATTTCTTCTTTTCTTGTTTGAGTTACCTTCTTACAGCATCCAAAAAACCCAATAACTTGACTCTGATGCATTACATACATAACAAATAAACAGAATTGAGAATCGCAGGTTCAGACAGTGATTGTAGTCGCTGTAATGCCTTCTGCTAATCCAAAGATCCAAAGACTTGACCATAATGCAATACATGACATCTACTTGAGCGCTTTAACCATGTTGCTGGGAGCCTCTTTTAAAATCAAGGTATAGACCGGAAGGTTTATCATACTGATCTGATATGTTTTTCAAACGTATGTGTAAAAGTTTAGCACACTGTTCATTTGTGGCATGTAATAAATACAAAAAAAAAATGTTATGAGTACAAAGGTCTGCCGTACTGAAATGTTACATGTTGTGTGCATTATGAAGACCTCACAAGGCCCAAATAAAAGCCCAAACCATTCTTCTCATGAGTCAGAAGGTGACTTACTGTATTTGCAGTAAAGACACTGAATTGTGTGGATTTACCACATAAAAAGGAGTGATATAACTAATGTGGTGTCTTGTACGAAGCAATGTAAACCCTCTGGAGTCGATGAACGCGTATACGCTTTTTGTGGCGTAATCTCCTGTTAAGGCCGAAATGAACTTAAATTACACTTTCAGTTTCAATCGTACAGATAAGAGCAATACATCGATCGAATCTGTAAAGGGTCTACTTTTATTTGTATACACACATAATAACAACAAATCACTGTGCTTTTGTAGAATAAAGAAAATAAACAGAGTGCATTCTCTGCCGTCTCGGTCACCACTCTTCACAGACACATAAATAAAACAACCCGAATCTCAGCGAATACTCGCCTCTAATACAAGATAAATATATACACAGAAAGCTTGAAATGTATATTTTTAAATAAACAAATTCAAGTCAAAAACAATCAATTTTTATGTAATTCGTAAGAAAGTAAGGATTGGTCCGGTTTCTCCTGTTTCACCTAATTATTGCTAATGTGTTCCCGCCTCCCTCTGAGCGCGCTGTTTATATGCAAATAAACTGAGGTGATTCAGGTAATCACGTACACGCCCCCGAGACACAGGAAATCCAGACCTGTGTGCTTGGAAATGCCAGGCATGTGATGTTCACTTGTGTGTTCAGCTGAATAGGAACCGTTTCCTAGAGTGGCACAAAGAAGTATAACTGTTCAATTCTGGGTACAATTACATTTACATGTACAACAGCATTTGGCAGACGCCCTTATCCAGAGCGACGTACATAAGTGCTTACTATGTGACAGAGTAGGTTAGTGGGCTTCTACAAAACTTACACCCTTTTTTATCTTGCACTCTTCCTGTTGAACCTTTTTTTTTTTTTTTACACAGTTTTGCCCTGATTGTGTCTGTGTTGTTATTAACTTCTAAAGTTATTTTGTGTGATAGTTAAATATTCGAAATAAACCACAAACAAAAAATGTACACATTTATTTCGTCCTCACATTCTTTCTTGTAACTCCTCTCTCGGTCACACACTTACCTGAAAGGCTCATTATGCAGCTCAATTTGTGGCCTTTGTCTCAGGTGTGAATCACACTAATATTCATGATAGTTGACGCCTACTCGCATATGCCCTTTACAAACAAAAAGTGTTTTAGAAAATTTAAATCAATATATTGTTTTCTGTGAGTGAGTAAACAAGATGATGATTTTCACATAATTTTTAAGCAAAAACTCTAGGCTACAAGATCCAGTTCTCAAAAGTCCTGTTAACCAGTGTTCTGTATGTTTTATGCCCTTATTCAAGTCATGTACATACATGCTGCTCACATATTATTGTAGACCAGTTTGTGCTGATTACAGTGATATTAGTCTTTAACCATTTATATCTTTATAAGCAACTGAAAAAAGCACAAATGTCAGGGTATGACAACTTCTCCAGGCCCTAAAAATACCCTTAGACCTCAGAGAAGAAAGGTTTATAGTTTCATGTGTTTGTTACAGTATGTCATGGAAGTTGCCCAATATTAATGAATAGTGCTGGTTAATATAAATAAATAAAAATTCTACACCTGTTTAATTATACATTTTAACATCATTTCTTGTTTCCCGTTTAGATAAGCTTTCAGTCAACCAACCCACAGCTGTTCTGAAGGCCTCAAATGTATGGGGAGCATTGAGAGGTAAACTAATCTCTGCTACTATTTTGTCGTATTAACAAACAAATTATTTTTAGTTATAAGATTGCATGCTTTTAATAGGTTGTGAGAAATAAAAGGCCATTCCTGAAATGTTTTTGATTATTTGAGCATGGAGACAATTGCCCCAGCTTTATGATACTTGAGATTACTGGGGCTGATACCATGAAGATGGCTTTAAATTGCAATAGATAAGTTTTCCTACAATGGGTTAGGACTGTAATTGCGGTGATAGTTTTACATTTGCAGACCGAACTCTTAACATGCAGGCAAATAGAATTCTTCATAGGCTTTATAAAATTCACTTTTGTGAATTTTTAAAGAAAACTTTGAGTCTCCTGTCTTGAACTTCATTTCCTATATTGATTCAGCATACAGACATACGGAGGGCAAAATAGACTCTCATAGACTCTATAGAGGCCATAAACTGTTTGTTTGTAATGGTACATTTTCTTACACACACTGTACACATCTCCTTTATGGATTTTATATATACTGTATATATTTTTAAGGACTTGAGACCTTCAGCCAGCTGGTGTATGAAGATAATTATGGAGCTGTAAGTTCATTCTCCATACAGTTGATTGCACTCGATCCAAGTATTTAGTCCAATGATGATAACCTGGAAACAGGAAATGATTGTTCATGTTTGATTTCACTTTGCACCAGATCACGATCAATAAGACAGACGTGGCTGACTTTCCTCGCTTTGCACATCGAGGCGTCCTGCTGGATACATCTCGTCACTATCTGCCACTCAAAGTCATTCTGGCCAATTTGGTAAGCTTAAGCAGTGTAACTCTTTAAATGGTTGAATGTGATGGGTAATGAGCCTCAGTACATTTATAGTTTTATATCATCTTCTAGACCTTCCCCAGAATTATGCTACATTCACACACAGCAGCTCAAGTGTCTGTCTGTCTGTCTGTCTGTCTGTACCATAATTTATTCAGTGTAGTTCTCAGTTCCATAATATCTAGAGCACCATCTTGATTAAATATATTTACTGTATACATATATTTATACTGTTCATGTATAGTGTGCACTAGAGCTGTTTTGGTTTCTTTAGTCAAGTCAAGTCACCTTTATTTACATTAATTTACATTAATTTAATTTATTTACATACCTATACATTAATGGATGGAGTAGATTTACTGGTTAAACTGGTTCTGGTGTTTTTTTTGTTTTGTTTTGTTTTGTTTGTCAGCTTTCCCCTCGCCATGAAATAAATAGTCTGAAAGAACAATTCAATTGCTGACTGCTGATATCTAGAAAATCACATGTCTGCCATTATGGCTGTCATGACCACATGATTTGGGTTTTATTACACAATAAATAAACCAGACTGAAGTTTGATCTAAGCAAGAAGTCAGGATTGGTTTCTGCAGTGTCAGTGTTTGTGCTTGGCTACTGCTAGCTGTCAAAGCAGCAAAGTTCAACTTGTATAAGGATCTAAATCTACCATCTGATGTTCAAACAACTGTCCTGAGAAATGAAAAACGAGGAGAGAAAAGTTCCTCAAACCACCGGACAAGGCAAATATATAAAAACCGTGAATGAACCATGTACTATATAAACTGCAATATAATCCGTACATCAGATTACATGAGCCGGGATCTGGATTGGAGTCTACCTGTTTAATAACGTCATGCTAGAAGAAAATTAGCCATAAATATTTGAAACTTGTTGAAGTGACAGATCCAAACTGTCATGTCCAAACTTGAATGCTTCTCTGCAAGCAATACAACTAACAAGGGTTAGTTTATGGTCAGAAACTGTAGCAAGTATTGTATCTGTAAATAAAAAAAGTTTGCAAATTGCTCTTATTGGAAAAAGTTCCTCACAGATTGCTTTGTGTAACCAAATGCTGTCTTTGCAGGAAGCCATGGCGATGAACAAGTTTAACGTTTTCCACTGGCACATTGTGGACGATCACTCCTTTCCCTTCTTGAGTCAGACTTTCCCAGACCTCAGCCAACGTGTAAGCTGTCTCGTATGGTCTTCTCCAAAAAGTGCCGTTTTCTCTTCACTTTTTTTTTTACAGTTAAATTTCTCTATGCAATTTTAAAAAAAAAAAAATGGTTTCAGTTCAGTGTTTCAGGTTGTTTTCTATTGTGGTCTAGGAAACAGACCCCTTTACTCATTGCTGTAGTTGTAAGGCACCTTAAGTTCCACAAAACCTTCACTCCATTGCACTTATCTCACATAATCTTACAATTTCTTTAGTCTTTATTTTAAGATTAAGTGCTGACTTCAATTAGTGTTCGGGTTGCTTTTCACTTTCATCAGTATGTTGACGCGTGACGCTATGTGTCACGCTGAAATGCAGTCACAGCTCTTATAACTGTTGTGTAATGGAAGGTGTTGTAATTGGAGAAGTCACCATTTTTCTCAAAGAACAGTATCAGTAGCAGCTCATTGTTTCGTCTCTTACCGCATTGTAAGCTTAATAATGAAGCATGTTTTAATTATTACTGTGACATAGCAAGTGTGTTAATATGACTAAAAGCTAACTGGAACTTTTCTACTCCAGATTTAGATAAATCGAGGAAACTTTTCTCTCGATAGTTTTGCTTCATAAAACACATCAACGTATTCAACAATAATATAATGCAGCCTCTATGAGACGGTTAAATCAAAACTTTCTTAATTACTCAGGAAAGCAGGTTTAGCCAGACCTGTGTACTGTAAATGATGGGCTGGGTCACCAAATCGGATCAAATATCTTTATATATAACAAAGCTACAATTTCTTATTTTTTTCGGCTGCTCTCCTGGAAGTAGCGGGTAGGTGAAAACATAAATAAACAAGGCTACAGAATTTTTTTTAATAACACTGGTTGGAGTAGCCTCCCTGGTCTGGTGCTCTCTTCCTCTGTCTTTCTTGTCAGTATCATTCCATAGTCTAGTTCTCTTTATTGTAGCTGCAATTAGGATAGCGTGTACTACCTGTGCGTTATGTTCTGTGTCACCAAAAGGGAGCCTATCACCCATACACACATGTGTACACACCGGCTGATGTGAAAATGGTGATCGAGTTTGCTCGTATGCGAGGGATTCGAGTCATTGCCGAGTTCGACACTCCAGGCCACACCCTGTCATGGGGGAAAGGTTAGTGAAAAGTGTGCCAGTGTTATTTCTTATCATTGTCTGCCAGTATTTTCTGATAACATGCTGCATTCGTCTTGCCATCAATTTTTACTAACTTCTCTGTGCCACTGGAGGTCACACCGTCCCAAAACATGAGAGATCCACCACCATGCTTTACAGTGGGGATGGTGTACTTTTCACTGTAGGCCTTGTTGTCTCCTCTCCAAAACATAGCGTTTATGGTTGTGACTTTAAAGTTCAATTTTGGTCTCATCACTCCAAATGACTCTGCTCCAGGAGCTGTGAGGCTTGTCTAGGTGCGGTCTGTGGTACTGAAGGCAGGTCTTTTTGTGGCATGGGTTTAACAGTTTTTTTTCATGGCAACTTGACCATGCAGGTTATTTGTGCTATTGTGCTCATTGAAACATCACTATTTATTTCCAGAGTTTCCCCCAAACACCGCCACGAGTTTCCCCCAAACACCGCCACGAGTTTCCCCCAAACACCGCCACGAGTTTCCCCCAAACACCGCCACGAGTTTCCCCCAAACACCGCCACGAGTTTCCCCCAAACACCGCCACGAGTTTCCCCCAAACACCGCCACGAGTTTCCCCCAAACACCGCCACGAGTTTCCCCCAAACACCGCCACCAGGTTTCCCGAAAGCCTCCAGTGTAAATTGCATCGAATTAAATGTCTTTTTAAAGCATTTTTCATTCACTTATCATTCATTCACAAATTTAGGAAACCAAGCCAAAATGATACTAGAAATGAATGGCTGATGTCTCATGTTTTTAATTTATTTATAATTTATTTTTATTTTTAGGTCAGTCCAAACTTTTGACTCCATGCTACTCAGGCAGCACTCCATCAGGTACCTTTGGTCCTGTGAACCCCATCCTCAACTCCACATACGACTTTATGACCAGCTTCTTCAAAGAAATCAGCAAAGTGTTCCCTGATGCCTACATCCACCTTGGGGGAGACGAGGTCGATTTCTCCTGCTGGTGAGAACAGAAGTATAACAGTGGTGGAAAAGATGACACCTCAGTAGAAGTTAACTGGCATGGTGATGTCATTGACATGTACTCTCTTTTGAATGTTCAGTTCTACTGTGTTCTATTTAATCAATCTAAATTGCGTAATTCCTGTGGAAAATGTTGCATGAAAATATTAGGCACAGAATTCATAACTGTTTTCATTGAGTTTTTAGGCAATTGTTTTGTTCCTACAACCAAAGCTGGGTGTACAGTTGAGTTTTTTTTTTTTCTTCCTTTAGGAAGTCAAACCCTGACATTCAAAACTTTATGCAGAAGCAAGGCTTTGGCCAAGACTACAGCAAACTAGAATCCTACTATATTCAAAGGTAAGAAATCTTGTTCTCATGAAAATTCAGCATGTGAAGCCCCCAAACCAATGCCGTTAATGTGTGACTCAAATCTAACTTCAGGATCCTTGACATTGTAAAAGCCACCAATAAGGGCTACATGGTCTGGCAGGAGGTCTTTGACAATGGTGTTGTGGTAAGAGATGGCTTTTTCTTGCTCAAATTTTTAGGTAATCAAAAAAAAAGCAACAAAATGCCAAGTTAATGTTGTTCCTCCAAGCAAAATCACTGGGTTTCAATGTAGTTATAGACTTTGTTAGTATGTTAGAAGATGCAAGGTGATGTCATGGGTGCAAGGCATAGTGATGTTCATGGGTGCCAAAATTAAAAAGACATTTTTGATGAGCAAATTTGGCAAAATTTTTTATTGCTGATGTTTAGTTTGACACTGGTTCCTCTTACCGTGGAGACATTAGTTTTATTGAGCCTCTAGTGCACCACATGGGTACAGTTCTATAATGCTCTAGCCTATGTACTGTAGGGAGCACATGTAGTGAATAACATAACTTTATTAATTTGATTAGGGAAGCTTCAAGCTTTTAACAGGAACCATTTGTTATGTGTTAAAATGCTGAATTCAGTGTATTGTCAAATGCTCAAATATACAATTGACATCACTTTTTGCCCATGATTCCTCTTTCATCTGGTATAAGGAATAATTTGAAACAAAAAATACAATTATCAAATTGAAATTAAAATAATTTCAGGGTTAATTATTCACTACTGAATTTTTTTTATTAAAGATTTGCTTAATAATAATTGACTTTTATTGTGTAGTGCTAACTCTTCTGCTGCTCTAGCTTGGCCTGCACTGATCTGCATTTTTGCTCGCTTAACCAATTGGCCTCTTTTTTTTTTTTATATAAATGAGTTGGACTTGTTTTATAAACCATCAAATGAGTTGTGTACTTGTTGCAGCTAAAAGCTGACACAGTGGTGGAAGTGTGGATCAACAACCGGGTGGATCAGGAGCTTCAGAATGTGACTGGGGCAGGTTTCAGCACCATTCTCTCTGCCCCCTGGTACCTGGACTACATTAGTTATGGACAGGATTGGCAGAAGTACTACAAGGTCGAGCCGCTCAGTTTCGATGGTTGGTTGTTTTGATTGAAGATTTATTTGTCATCATCCAGTAGTTGCTGTGCTAGATTTAGGTTTGGCAGATGGAAATATCTGTTAGGATTCAGTGTGATCCCTTTTGTTCTCAATGGAGGAAATGATGTGCTTCATTCACAGGCCTCAGGTTTAGTGATTCATTTGCAGAAGCTTTACTCTGCTTTATCATTTTCTTTTATTTATTTATTAAATACTGCCATCGTATCTGACTACATGTACACATTTTGGACCCATGTCAACTACAAATACAAATGATCTGAACGACCAGTCATGCCAGCAGTACAATGCATAAAATCATGCAGATGTAGATCAGAGCTTCAGTTAATGTTAAATCAAACATAAGAAACATCAGAATATATGATCTGTGCGAGTTTAACTCCAACATGGTTGTTGGTGCCATTGGGCCGGTTTGAGCATTTAACAAACTGATCTCTTGGGATTTGCACACTTCTCTAGAGTTTAAAACATATGGTGTGGAAAACAAAAAAGCATCGAGTGAATAAGAGTTCTGTGGGTGGAGACACCTTGTTGTTTAGATCAATCGAGGAAACTGGACAGATTGTTTCTAGCTGCCAGAAAAGAAACAATAAATCAGTCTTTATAACCGTGATGAGCAGAATAATATCTCAGCACCTCAGTCCAGTTTGGGTGAATCTGTCTGTCTTTTGTGGCTCATCCACCTCAAGATGTGATGTGTTGTTTTCTGGGATGCATTTTTGCTTACCACACTTGGCAAAGCATTTGTATTTGAGTTACTGTAGAATCCTCTCTCACCAACAAGGTGATTCAACCTGCAGATGCCCCAGTGTTCAGAGGATGTTTTGTACAACATTCTGTGTAAACTCAAAACTGCAGAAAACCCAGGAGATTAGCAGTTTCTGAAAAAATGTTAACAATACCTAAAAATGTACGTGGATGCTCCTAAGCATTGTACTGGCAGCATGTTAATGCTACCCTGTGTATAAGCTGCATGGTGTGGTTTCTAGCTAATATGGTTGTTATATTTGCACATAAGCCTGCTGATATTTCTGGTGCCTATGTTGCTGTGGTGTCATCAGACAAAGCACATAGTGCCCACTTGTCAGCTACCTAAGTGCATACTTCATCACATGCATCAAATGTGACTTGCAGGACATATAAGCAGTTCTGCAGCTATCATCACAGCAATCACTGTTGTCCCCTCTGTATTAGGGAAATGTGGCCACCTCAGTATAAGTTATAGTACATATCAATTGGCTATCCATTTGGTCCTAAAGTTTCTTTTGGTTCTCAAATATTGCCATGCGTTGCTAACAGAATAGTATGAATGTCTGCTATATCTATCATCTGGGTAGAGCAAATTTCACAGAGCATAATAGAACTGTGGAATATATTTCTAGGGTCCCATGGACTTCGTAGTAGCATTAGACGATGCCACCCAACCACCACCCCCTTGCTTTAGGATGATTCGAAGTGGTGGGTAGCTCAGTGAATTCAAGCGACCTACCGTGATAGGTTGCCACCTCTGCGACAAGTTTGTTCGGGAAATTTCGTCACTACTAACTGTTGGTGGTATTGTAATAAGATGAAAGCAATTGTGAACAACAGCAGCTCAGCCATAAGGTGGTAGGCCAAGTAAAAATCACAAAGCGGGGTCAGTGCATGCTGAGGCTTACACTGTGCAGAAGTCAATTTAATTCACTTTATTTGTATAGCATTTTCAACCATTCACAATGCCTCAAAGCAGCTCCACAGAAGCATAGGAACAATAAAATATATTAAAGTTTAAAAGAAGTTACTATATATTTCTAACATCTGTCTCTAATGTTAAAGTCCTGACCTCAACCCTATAGAACACCTTTGGGATGAATTAAAGCTTTCCCAAAGAGTTGAAGCTGTAATAGCTGCAAAGGTTTAACCCCATGAATGAGAATTAAGATTAAGAATAAATTCAGGTTCATGTGCATGTAAATGCAGACGTCCTAAAGGCAGACGTCCTAAGACTTTTGGCAATATAGAGTATTTGCTAGCAATCTCCTGAACTAAATTTTGTGTAGTTGCTTTGAGGTAAGCTTCCCTTGCATGTGACTATATGACTCTTAGGCAACCCTGTTACTGAATTTCCTCCATTGTCATACTTGGTCAAAATCAAGAGACTTTTCAAACACACCATTTCTTGCTTTGCCCAGTAAATGTCCTGTGGTGCTGTTTGGATCAAATAGCACTTAACCAACTAGCTGTTTGTTGTTATGGATGTCGGACCTATTGGTGTGGTCTTCATCTCTAAGCACCCTTCAGAACACAAAATTGAGTCTTTATCACATTATTAGCACCCTCCAGTATTGATCATCTAGATGTTTCATTGCATCCCTGCTAGTCAGGAGAAATATCAGAAATATATTTCATTACTGATGTTACTGGTTAAGCACTGATGGATGGAGGGATGGTGTGGAATTGGCATAACAATTCAGCCCAAAGATGTTCAATCGGGTTGAATGCTTCCAGACCATGCCTTTTTCAGGGCCATGAAATGCTGCAATAAGGTAAGGTGTAGATTAAAAGTTTGTGTAGATCATTTGGTTTTGGCTGAGTATTATTTATATTTTTTGTTGCGCTGAACTGCTGCCGTTTCTCATGCATGCAATTCACTGTTATGCCTTATTGAAGAGCAACAAAATACATTCACCCTAGTCAACACTAAATCACTCACACTTGCTGTATGTGGTGTTAGGCAGTGTATGCATCTGTCTTTCTTTAGGACGTTAGAACTGATGATTCATTTTACACTGTAGGCACATTCATGCTCTGTTGCTACTGTATATCAGTTGTCAAAACTGTTATTTCTAAAAAAAGGAAAAAAAAATTCTCCCACATATGTAAAACAATATAAGCGGTCTTCTACTTTCATCCATATTCATGGGTGTATTCTAAACATCATCCCAGTGCTTTTGCTTGGACCAAGAAGATGCATGATTTTTGCAAAAGCAATTGTGACTGTGTATGTTTCTGCATAGCTCAAAGCAGACACACAGATCCACGTGTGGAAGGAGAAGCCAGACTACAAGAGTGAGATGGCCAAAATAACTGCAGCTGGGTTTCATGCCCTACTTTCTACTCCCTGGTATCTGAACCGGATCAGCTATGGCCAAGACTGGCCAGGCATTTACAAGGCTGACCCTCAGAGTTTCGATGGTGTGTGAGTGTGTATGTTTCTGTAACTGAAGAGAATGTAATGAACAAGTTCAGCCTTTAGGTACATCTCAGTAGGTTGGGTATATATACACATTTTATTATATCTTTTCATGTGACAGCACTGAAGAATTAGCACTTTTCTTACAATATAAAAGTGTGTTCAGCTTGTATAACAGTGTAAATTTGCCATCCCCTAAAAATAACAACACACAGCTGTCTAAACCGCTGGCCACAAAAGTGAGTACACCCCCCAAGTGAAAATGTCTAAATCGGGCCCAATTGTCAATATTTTGTGGCCACCATTATTTTCCTTATTAAGGGAGATTATCATGATCTGCTTCAGTATGTCACAGTACATGTTGGCATTCAAGGTTCCCTCAATGAACTGCAGCACTCATGCAGCCCCAGACTATGACACTCCCACCACCATGCTTGACTGGAGGCAAAACACAATTGTCTTTGTACTGTTCACCTGGTTGACACACACACACTTGACACCATCTGAACAAAATAAGCTTATCATCTTTGTCTCATCAGACCACAGGACATGGTTCCAATAACCCATGTCCTTTTGTCTGCTTGTCTTCAGAAAACTGTTTGCGGGCTTTCTTTTGCATCATCTTTAGAAGAGGCTTCCATCTGGGACAACAGCCATGTAGACCAATTTGATGCAGTGTACGCTATATGGTCTGAGAACTGACAGGCTGACACCCCCACCCCCTTCAACCTCTGCAGTGCTGGCAGCATTCATTCTATTTCCCAAACTGATATAACTGATTCCCTGTCTCTCGAACAAACAAAAGCTATACAAATTTGAGGGAGGGATCAACTGTATTACTTCACACACTGCTTAGCTACAATCAATAGAGGTTGTTATTTAACCTGTTTGTGGATTAAGGTCTTTTGGCATGCAAACAACAAATATGCAAAATCCATGTTTATCAAGGACTCAATTCTTTAGAGATTCCATTTAGACCATACATGAGCACAAACATTGAACATTGATCAAACAAAAACAAAGACAATAGAAATTAACAAATAATGACACTGACACTGTTACACACATCCTTTGGATATGATGCTGACCACATGCACTCATTTTCTTTGGTCGACCATGGCAAGGCCTGTTCTGAGTGGAAGCTGTCCTGTTAAACCCCGCTGTATGGTCTTGGCCACCGTGCTGCAGCTCAGTTTCAGGGTCTTCTTATAGCTTATAGCAACAATTCTTTTTTCAGATCCTCAGAGAGAGTTCTTTGCCATGAGGTGCTATGTTGAACTTCCAGTGACCATCATGCCAGTATAAAAGATTGAGAGCAATAACACCAAATTTAACACACCTGCTCCCCATTCACACCTAAAACCTTGTAACACTAACGAGTCACATGACACCGGGGAGAGAAAATGGCTAATTAGCCCCAACTTGGACATTTTCACCCAGGGGTGTACTCACTTTTGTGGCCAGTGGTTTAGACATTAATGGCGGTGTGTTGAGTTATTTTGAGGGCACAGCAAATTTACACTGTTATACCCCTGTACATTATGCAAGGGTTATATATCTATTAACTTGAGTTACAACCTTTTTATTCCCTACCTGTGTTGTCATTGACCAAGACAACAAAACAAAATAAAGCATGTGCTGTTTCACAATACATTTATTTCTGGATGGCATCTGGCATATACTGGCTCAATACAGTGTTGAGGTGGAAAGTGAAAAGTGGTCTGAGTGGTTACAGGATTGTCTCAGTTTCAAACCAGTGTAGATGATTCCAAAAAGATGTTCCTTTTAAATCTAGCACATGGTGTCGCTTGAAAGTTTGTGAACCCTTTAGAAATTCCTATATTCCTGCATAAATAGGACCCAAGTCCTAAAAATAAACAAAGTGAACACAATTAAAGAAATGAGCCAACAATATTATACTTTATTTAATTATTGAGAATAATGATCCAGTATTACAGATCTGTGACTTGCAAAAGTATGTGAACCTTTGCTTTCAGGATCTGCTGTGAGCCCTATTGTGCAACAATAACTGTAAGCGAAGTTTCCGGTAACTTTTGATGAGTCCTGCACAACAGCTTAGAAGAACTTTATTCCATTCTAAAGTACAGAAGAGCTTCAACTCTTGGATTTTAGTGGGTGTCCTCACATGAACTGCTTGCTTCAGGTCCTTCCACAATTTTTCTTTGGGATTAAAGTCAGGACATTGACTTGGTCATTATAAAACATTATCTTTGTTCCTCTCTAATCATTCTTTGTTACACAGACTTGGGTGCCTGTGCTCATTATCTTGGTGTACAACCCATTTTTTCTTGAGATTCAGTTTATGGACAGATGTCTTGCCATTTTCATTTAGAGATCACTGACATAATCCTGAATTCATTGTTCCATCAATGACAGGTGGACCAGATGCAGCAATACAAGCCCAAAGCATGATACTACAACCACCATGTTTCACAGACGGTATAAGGATCTTATGCTGGAATTCAGGACTATTTTTTTTTGGGCTCATTCCTCCACAAATTATTTTTCCAATAGACCTCTGGCTTGTCCACATGATCTTTAGCAAACTTCATGGGTAGCAATGTTCTTTTTGGAGAGTAATGGCTTTCTTCTTGCAGCTCTGACTTGCACACCAAGGTTGTTCAGTGTTCACCTGATGGCAGTCTCATGAACATTCGCATAAGCCAAAGTAAAATAAGCCTTTATTTGCTTAGCAGTTACTGTTTTACTTTCTGACCCAACAGACTATTACATGCCTTGCTTTTGGAGTGATCTTTGGTTGAACACGTCTGGGAATGTACCAATGGTCTTAATGGTCTTTCCTCCATTTGTAAAGAATCTATATGAGTCCAAATTTTTGAGAGGACTTTGTAATATTTTCCAGCCTGATGAGCAACAATACCACTCTTTCTGAAGTCCTCAGAAATCTCCATTGTTTTTGCAATGATACCCTTCCACAAACACACGTGTATATATATATATGTATATATATATATATATATATATATATATATATATAAACAAATATCATATTTGTTTGATTGGATTAATCTGTTCACTTTGTCTACTTATGGGACTTGTGTAAACATGCAGAAGTATTGACATTTCCAAAGGGTTCACAAACTTTCAAATGACACTGTCTATTGTACAAACTAGACTCCAAATGAGAACAACTAGTCAAACAACCCCTCTGATTTATGAGACATTGTTGTATCACGAATGTCTCATCCCCTTGAGGCCTGTCGAGTGAACCAAGCTAAATCTCAAGTTTCTTTTCCAAGAGACTGAACTCGTAACACATTTTTTATATTGTATGATTTTTTTTCTTAAAGTATGTTATATGTAAGGATTTCCTTTGATTCTTCAGGCACAGCAGAGCAGAAGAAGCTTGTGATTGGTGGGGAGGCATGTCTCTGGGGGGAGTATGTGGATGCCACCAACCTCACCCCACGTCTTTGGTAAAACCAGTTCAAAGTAAAAACGGATTCATTTCGCCATTCTTGGCTCTCCTATGGATGTTCAACATCCACTCAGTACATGCATTCAACCCCATACTTAATGTCTTTGCAGTCTGTTGTTTAATTTAATTTTGGGGAGAATTTGATGCATATGTATGTTCACCACTCCCAGGCCACGGGCCAGCGCTGTAGCTGAAAGGTTGTGGAGTGACGAAAATGTGAAGGACGTCGTCAGCGCCTACACGCGGCTGGTCAAACATCGCTGCCGCATGCTTAGGTGAGTCTCACACCTTATAAGGATTCATACAAATGTAAAGTAATTAAAGATTTCCATTGTGAACAAATTGAGCTGGCAAGTTTATACATGTATCCAAAAAGCACCTGTTTATCGCCACCACCCAAAACCTGTGTGTGGCTAAACCTAATGCTAACTTTTTTTTTACAAACTGCAGGCACAAATGGTGTGTATAAAATTGTACTACTTGGTTTATTGTTCCCTAGTATTAAGCCTTGCAGCATATTCCTGCAGTAATACGGAGTCTTTTTTAAATGATCTTTGAAACAGGTCATTATTATAAAATACCAAAAACTGTATCTTTTCCCCTTCAGGAGAGGCATCCCTGCAGAGCCTTTGTTTGTGGGCTTTTGTCCTCATGAATACGGCGGCTTGTGAGCTATGGAAGTCTGAATTCCTACATTTTGATAATTCCACAAGTACATGCTGCTGAACAGGAATATATTTTTACTTTTAATTCTTTTTTCACTGTTGACCTTAAAATAGCTGATTATCACTTTTATCTTTTGATCTGGGGTTTGTTTACAAAGAAATGTTTAATGGATCATATTTGAATATGTTTAATGACGATATGGAAGCTCCGTGGTTAAGGTGTTGGACTACTTTTCATGAATCTCAGGTTAACCAAGCTGCCACTGCTGAGTGCCTGAGCAAGGACCTGAACCCTCAATTGCTCACTTGTATAAACTGAAAGGCACTCTGGATAAGTTTGTCTGCTAAATGCTGTAAATGAAAATACAGATCTGCTTTATTTGTATTTGCTTTGAAGATTTGACTTGAGACTTAAGAAGTGTTATTTTAATGTGCACTTTTTTATGAGACTCAGTCACAGACTTTCACATAAAACAGGTAAGCAATTGGAACAAGTATCGGTTCAGTAAACAAATAAATAAAATCAGAAATCAGGTAATAAAAGTTCATTGACTTCTGTTTAAAATGTCTTTTGCAAATGTGCAAAAAAAAAGTGAAAGGCCTCTCATGCCAGTCCAGCCATCTTGTTGAGCAGCGCATTCTGGTCCTGAGGGTTCATGGGTTCGTAGCTGGCCAGCTCGAGTGAGAAGGTGGCATTTCCTGAGGTCAAAGTGCGTAGTGCAGTGGAATAACCCTTTAACACCACACAGATAAAACTTATTATTATCCATGTTCACATTTTTGAGAATTTTCTTTCTATCTATCTTTTTTTTTATTTAATTTAAATGAATACTCACCATCATCTCAGCAAGAGGTACAATAGCCAAAAGTACTTTGCTGTCATGGCGGCTCTGGATGTCTCGGACTGTTCCTCTGCGCTGAGCGAGGTCACCAAGCACAGAGCTCAGGTACTCCTCATCCACGGTCACCTCTAATGACATCACAGGCTCTAAGACTTGCCCGTCAGCCTGTTTCAGCCCCTACACACACACACACACACACACACACAGTTAATTTCCATGATCTACAATCTCACATACAGTGCATCCAGCATATTCATACATATTCACAGCACTTCACCTATTCCACATTTTGTTGTTACAGCCTTATTCCAAAATGGATCATTATTTTCCTCTAAATTCTACAGACAAATAATACCCCATAATGACAATCTGAAAAGTTTATTTGAAATCTTTGCAGATTTATTAATAAAATGAAAATCACCACATGTACATGTACCTTTACCATGACACACAAAATTGAGCGCAGCTGCATCCTGTGTCCACTAATCATCCTTGAGATGTTTCTACAACTTGATTGGAGTCCAGCTGCAGTACATTTAGTTGATTGGACATGATGTGGAAAGGCACACACCTGTCTATAAGTTCCCACAGTGCACAATGCACGTGTTTGAGCACAAACCAAGCCATGAAGTCCAAGGAATTGTCTGTAGACCTCAGAGACAGGATTGTATTGAGGCACAGATCTGGGGAAGGGTACAGAAATTTTTATTGCAGCATTGAAGGTCCCAATGAGGACAGTGACATCTATCATCCTTAAATGGTTAAAGTTTGGAACCACCAGAATTCGCCCAGCCAAACTGAGTGATCAGGGAAGAAGGGCCTTAGTCAGGGAGATGATCAAGAACCCAAACTTCACTCTGACAGAGCTCCATCATTTTTCTATGAAAACAACCATCAGTGCAGCACTCCACCACTCAGGCCTGTATAGTAGAGTGGCCAGACGGAAGACACTCCTCAGTAAAAGGGATATGATGGGCTGCCTGGAGTTTGCCAAAGGGCGCCTGAAGGACTCAAACAAAATACTTTGAACTCTTTGGCCTGAATAGCAAGTGTCACGTCTGGAAGAAAGCAGGCACCGCTCATCACAGGGCCAATTCCATCCCTACAGTGAAGCATAGTGGTGGCAGCATCAAGCTGTGGGGATGTTTTTCAGCAGCAGAAACTGGGAGACTAATCAGGATCGAGGGAAGAATGAATATACAAAGACGTCCTTGATGAAAACCTGCTCCAGAGAGCTCTGGACCTCAGATTGAGGCAAAGGTTCATCTTCCAACAAAACAATAACCCTAAGCATACAGCCAAGATAATAAAGGAGTGGCTACGGGACAACTCTGAGCTAGAGCCCAGACATGAACCCTACTGGACATCTCTGGAGAGATCTGAAAATGGCTTTGCAGACGCTCTGCAATCAATCTGATGGAGCTTGAGAGGTCCTGCAATGAACAATGAGAAAACTGCATAAAAATAGGTATGCCAAGCTTATAGCATACTCAAAGACTAAGTGCTGCCAATGTGCTTCAACAAAGTTTGAGTAAATTTGTGAATACTTATGTGCATGTGATTTTTTTCTTTTCTTTTTTAAATAAATTTGCAAAGATGTGAAACAGACTTCTTTCACATTTGTCATTATGGGGTATTGTTTGTAGAATTGAGAAAATTAATGAATCTTATCCATTTTAGAATAAGGGTGTAACAACAAAAAATGTGGAAAAACTGAAGCACTGAATACTTTACAGATGCACTGTATGTATAACCAGATACTGCCTTATTACCATGACAACCGCTGGTGTATTGTGCATGAGACCGGGTTTAGGTGAGGTACCTTAAGCATGCAGCGAGACACACAGGCTGACACCATGGCCAGAGAGGTACCTGGTTCCACACACACACTGTGGATCTCGGTGAGAACCCCCTGCACAGGGTAACCCAGTACGGGACCTGCAGAACAGAGACAATTCCAATAATATGCAGGTTTGTACCAACATCCTCTCAAAGCAAACCGTGTCCAATTATTTTAAACTAAACTGAAATGAAGATTGCTTTGTTTGGCTGGATGTGCCAGGAAAATATGTAGCAATGTTTCTCTCTCAAATGCTAGAAAGATGATATAAACTCTATCCAGTAATTAGAGACACACACACACACATGCATAAACATTATATATATATATATATATATACACACACTATCCAGTAATTAGAGACACACACACACATACATATATATATATATATATTGTTTTCTCTGATTTCTGCCTAATTTGGTCACCAGCAAACCACAAACAGCTCTCCACCATCATATAAAAGTTACCGACCGGAAATACACCTAGCAACTTTGTCAGTTTCTTATTCCACTCTGCACTACCAATCAACATTTTAGCTCAATTAAGCTGCAGGGAAACAGGTGGATACATAATATTTACCCTGGAGATAGGCACTCTGAACGCCACTGTCCACCGCCGCTTTAATGTCAGCAGAGATTTGTGCTTCTACTTCCTCATCATAAGTCATGTGACATGACGACGTGCCTGGAGCGCACGCTTCCCAGGGACTCACGGTCAGCTCTACGCTCGCAATGTGCCTCTTTTCACCCAGCGTGCGATCCAGAGTGTCTGAAGCATAAAACAGAACAGCTTAAAGCTTTCTACTTGTTTCACTGTTTTAGAAACACAACATACAGCTTTTTTTTTGCTCAGTAAAATCTCAAGAAGAAACCGAAACTGCTGCGGTTAAACCATAAACCATGATATCACAGTAAACCGGAAAGACCTTCAGCCTTTAACCTTCTGCCTTGTAGTAGGTGTGGGGTCGATTTCTATATGAAACAAACAACTGAATAACTTGTATCATGAAAAGTGTAACATGCATAAATTGTACACAGCATTTAAAGGCTTTGGCCTGGAGGACTTGGTGTTGAATCTATACCGAACTCTATACTCTGAACTGAGTTAATTCATGAGATGCTCAGGAGCTCCTGGTTACACAATTCCAAATTGTTGGTATACGTTTATAAATTAAGAATTCACACACTGGTATCACCCAAATGAGGATGGGTTCACCTTTGAGTCTGGTTCTTCTCAAGGTTTCTTCCTCTTCCATCTAAAGGAAGTTTTTCCTTGCCACGCTTCCCTCGGGCTTGCTCATTAACTCTGTTGTTAAAAGCGCTATAGAAATAAAATGGAATTGAAAATTGAATTACTTTCACTATGTCCAGGATAAAGCAGTTACTTAGAGCTGATGTGCAAGGAAGCTGTATATTCCCATGTTAATTAACAGAGCCTTTCTTTGCCCCACATGCTTCATGGATGAAAGTAAAAACTGCCTGATGCTCTAACTTTTCTGTCCTGACACGTATCTTCTCAGAGACACTTATTTATTTTGTTAGGAAAAAAGCTGACGAGTCGAGTCAGGTGTGCTGAGGAAAAAGAAATCAGACAGGTGCTACAGGTCTGTACACATACAGAAGACTTACCTGTCGTGGTTACTGATTGGTTAATGGTCTCTCTGTAGGCAACCTGTAGAGGCCCCAAGTGCGTTTCGAGTTTGTATTCCCTCCGAATGCGATCGTGCAGAATCTCGATGTGAAGCTCTCCCATACCACACAGAACTGTCTACACAAGTGATTTATATGTGTAAGAACACAGGAAGACGTGTACATGTGTACATACATCGATGTGACTAGGCATTTGTGTTAGTTAGTAAACGATGCAAGAAGATAAATTTGTCCTACGGTTCACTTTTAGAATGACTGCAGTTTATCATTAAAATATAAACAGTTTGTAGTAGCAAAATGTTCACGTACCTGTCCAGAGTCTGGGTCTGTCCTGACTTTCAGACTGGGGTCTTCCCTCTGGAGGCAGTTCAGAGCATGCTCAAGATCTGCAGTGAGAAATATTTATACAACTGGGGGTTAGGGGCCTTGCTCAGGGGCCCAGCGTTGGCATCTTGGTGGGCTTGCAGGCTTCCGATCTGTAGTCCAGCACCTTAACCATTAGGCTATATACTGGGCCACTAGTGCATGACTAGCAGCCAAAAATACCAAAGTTGGGTTGTTATTAAAACACCTGAAAGGGTAGTTGTGAACCATCGAGGAAAAAATTTATGTTCATGATCGGAGATCAAAAAAAAAGTTAAAGCTTTCAACAGTAGAATTCACTACGGAAAGACCTAAAGGGATCAGGAATAAGCGGCTGTGTAGCCTTAAAAAACAAAAACAAAAAAAGGACGGAAAGCTTAAGGTTTATTTCATCCAGAATTGTTTGGAAGGTAGATGTTTTATAAAGTACAGCATTAAAATTTCTTTATGATATAAAGCCTAGTGCTTTCTTAGTAACATGACAAAGTTCCATTTCTGTTTCTTTCTTTAAAGTACAGAAAAAAAGAGAGTAGCCACATTGATGAAAATTTCCCCCTAACTGCAGGACCCCAGCGTTTTTATTCTGTACTTGGGTATCAAAGAAACCAGCAGAACACGAGAGCTTTATAAGAATAGGTGACGTAAGTAAAAAAAACCTTGAGTATTGTAAAATTTGTCTAGTACTGTAGAACCAAATAAGAGTTATTAAAAACTAAAATGAATATTTCAGACATTTTTATACTCGTTTTATATTCTTATTCTATTGGAAGATACCTTTGCGTTGTTCTAGGAATGAACACTTAAAATGAGCAACATGATCTGGCAACAAAACAAGACTTATTTCATTTTATTTTATTTATGTTTTTACTATGAGATTTTCTGGATTCTGTCTTTGAATACAGCTCATTATCATTTCCACTGAAAATGGTGGACTAATGGTGAGGCTTTTCTTTGAAAAACCACTAGATATGTTAAGTGAGACTGAAGTCTTAATTTACCTGGTTGTGTATTTGGGAGTTAAAATGTGTACCTGCTTGCTTGGCCATGGAAGGAGGCTCTATAGAGCAGAAGAAGACGGGTTCAGGCACCTCAACCCCAGCAAGTAGCAGACTGTTCTGCGGCTCTCGGCTAGACGTTCTCTTCCCCTCTGCCTTGTTGTGCGCCCGGCGCACCGCGGCCGATGCTGAGGCTTTAGACGAGACGATGGTGTCACCCGTCACCGTCTGCATGAGCACAGGACCACTTGTGATCACGTGTGTTTTATAAGACACATGAAAGTGACTGATAAAAAATATTCAACTCACTCAAAATTGTCATATTTTAAAGGAGCCCTTGAGCCAGTAAAAAAAAAAAAGATACACAAATGTAAGAGAAAGCAAAAGAAGGTTTGTAGGTTTCTACAACTGTATGTGATTTGTATTGTTCAGAAGGTGTTGAAGATGCTTACTGTTGCCATGGTAACATGAATTAATGAAGTGTTTGGAAAGGATGTGCGTTTTTTAGTCTCTAGTGTCATTGTAGCTTCACGTTTTGTGTTTTTTTAACTCAGGAGAAGGAAAAGCTGCATTTTTTTCATTTACATATTTTTCCTTAATATCTTGAAGAAAAAGGAAAAAAAAACAACAGAGAGGCTGATGCTGCTGTAACATTAGTGATGACTGGAACTAACCGCAGCTTGTCTTGATGGAGTTCCACAACGAAATTTTAAACAAAAACATAACTATTAACACTATTAAACAAATAAAAATAAAGTAATGGACCCACTTACACTGCGAAAAAGATCTAATATCTGCAAATTAGTGAAATTTATCCATATTGTGGTGTAATAATCTTATATATGCTTTATTTTATTTGAAACTTATATCTTATACATAGATCTACAAAATGATCTGTTTCTTATAAGATAGCACTTGCTGTCTTTTTTGCACTGTACTTAGAAGCCTTTTATTCCTAGTCACATGATAAAGCGTAGCTGAGGCTGCTCGTGTACCTGTTTGAGTCCCACAGCGAGGGCGATGTTCCCTGCAGACACAGAGGGGATTTCGATGTGCTGATCTGCAAACGGCAGCAGGAGACGACTCATTCTCTCTCTGACAAAGAAAAAGTTTTGTGTGATTTCCAGATGGAGCGAGTGGCTCAGATTGTGATTAATGAAGCACGTGTGTGGGTCATTTTTTTTTTGGGATCGACCTACGTTCCGTTACGGTTGATATTGTACACTGCTGTCTGCGGTTTCATAGAGCCGGAGTAGATTCTCAAGAAAACCAGAGGACCTCTCTGCTTGTCATGGACCACTTTAAACGCCAGAGCACATAAGTCATCCTTGTACCAGCGTCTAAAAACAAACAAGCAAACAAAAAAAGAATCACAACCATAAAAAAAATGACATTCGGTGAGATATGAGGCTCTGATCGATCGACTATTGTTGGTGTTTGCTCCTGTATGGACAATAGAATGGTTAGAATCCATGCACATGCGGCAGCTCTGTTATTTACACAAACACATTTGGCAGCTGGTTTCATGTGCCTCAATTTACAAATGACTAAATTATGACTAAACAAAACAACACGATGCAAAAATGTTCATTGAAACTTTGTGACAATCAGTTACATGATATGAAACCCAAAGATCCTGCATGCATTAGACGTTATACAGTTAAAACACCACATTATTACATTAACCGTTAAAGTTCTTCAGTGGCTTTCAAACACCACCAAAAGCCACGGAAATCAACCGTTTTAGCCGAAGTTGGAGCTCTGTTTCTGCTGCTGAGCTCACGTTTCAGTCCATCACTTTCCAAACCACCAATCAAACTCTTGTTATAAACAAAACTGAGATGCCAAAATCGAGACCTGAATCAAACATGACCAAACATGACCAGATAATACGAGATAAACATTATACTGTACAGACTTGCATTGCAAGTTATACAGTTGTGCTCAAACGTTTGCTGAATGGAAAAGTTAAACATTTATTTATTTATTTGGAAAATATGACTGATAATGCAAAGTCATTTATCCTTACTTAATAATGGTCAGATGAAGTCATTAATGATCTCAGTGTTTGACTCCTTTTTTTTTAAAACCTAATGATAAATGAAATCAAATGAAATATCCTTTAAAGTTTGGCCACATTATAAACACACAGGTTAAGACACAGAGGTTTAAACGGCAATAAATGGGAAGTTTTCACATCGTAACTCATTGTAATTAGCTTGTGAGGCTGGATATATTTTTAAACAAAACTTTGTTGAAACTGAATTCGAAACTGAAAGGAATTTGAGTAGAGGAGTGCAGCAGACCCACACCAGGTCGTGGTTCCTTTCGTCAGGAGCAGGGAGGTATGCTGTGATGGCGTCTAGTAGAGGCTGAACTCCTTTATTCTTCAGTGAACTTCCACACAGCACCGGCACTCCTTTACGAGACGTCGTCACTCGCCTCAGCGCCTCCTGCAACTACACACACATCTCGGTTTGCTTTATTAACTCTACACATGCTCTACATTCCATACTGTCCTGTGGCTTGTGCTGAAGTGCATTAACATTATT
Organism: Tachysurus fulvidraco; assembly: GCF_022655615.1. Taxonomy (NCBI): domain Eukaryota; kingdom Metazoa; phylum Chordata; class Actinopteri; order Siluriformes; family Bagridae; genus Tachysurus; species Tachysurus fulvidraco. The sequence goes on from NC_062543.1 coordinate 10,279,040, forward strand.
CTGGATTCTTTGATGAGGTTAAAAAAAAGGTTTGTTTTCTCACACAAGCTTTCACTCACTCACTCACTCACTCACTCACTCACTCACTCACTCACTCACTCACTCACTCACTCACTCACTCACTCACTCACTCACTCACTCACTCACTCACTCACTCACTCACTCACTCACTCACTCACTCACTCACTCACTCACTCACTCACTCACTCACTCACTCACTCACTCACTCACTCACTCACTCACTCACTCACTCACTCACTCACTCACTCACTCACTCACTCACTCACGCACTCACGCACGCACGCACTCACGCACTCACTCACGCACGCACTCACTCACTCACTCACGCACTCACTCACTCACTCTTCAAGATGGGCTGCCAAAAACACACACATACTTAACCAAGTGTATATATGATAACATACTTTCCCAGCAGGCACCGAGTCAAAGTTGTCACCATATTCTCCAAGGAGCAGCTCAGCAAATTCGTCATCCAAATCTGCAACCTGCACAACATGAAAAATAAATCTCTATTATTGGTGTAAAAGTGGTTTTGTTTGCAATTAGTGAAGTAAAACGGTCAGTCCAACCAACAACCGAAACAATCTAAATGTGTTATCACACAGCAGCCCTCCAAATGGACCGGAACAGAGAGGTCAATTATCTTGTGCTTCACTGAAGACATGAATGTTTACTTTCATCTGTTTCAATACTTTTTGTACAGAGAAAAATTGGCTGGTCTGTCTGTTCATGTTTCAATCCAAAATGTATGTATTCAATTCTTCAATTCTTGATCAAATAACAAGTATCAAGTAACTATTGGCATTTACAACGTTAACCATAAAAAAGTATGGCTTTATTTAATAAAAACATTTGCTAGCATTGTTAGAAAAATGCATTGACAAAAGAGAAATAAAAGACTCTGCGATGGCCTGGTTGGGAAAGTAAGCAGGAAGTCCATCTTTTCACGCTGCACAGTTTAGCTCAACGTTGTATTTCTTGCCACTGTACCTGTTCTATAAGAGTTGCTCTGGCTTGATTGACTTCCTCTAGGAATTGTGGGTCGTCTGTGGGCTGGAGTGATCTCGTCTCAAAAGCCCGCCCGTTATCGGCCAACGACGTTCCCCGCCACGTCATTTGCTGCCTGGTGATCAAATCCACCAATCCGATAAATCCCTTTCCAGAGCCGACGGGAAGCTGAAGACGTAGTTAATGTAAAGTATCCATGAGTTGGCTGACTATTGATTTGAACATGAAGTAAGGCAGATTGAAAAGGAGAAGACTCTCACTTGAAGGACTATGGGGTTGGCCCTCAGTTTCATCTTGATGCTTTCTACAGAGTAACTCATGCTGGGAGAAAGTATCAGAAAGAACATGTAGTAAATGTGATTTATTTCCTGGGAAAACTGTGATTCTGACTTGTATTAGAGTTTCTCCTTTCAGTCTTTGGCCACTCACACAGTCAGTACTTTCATTCTGTTGCTACTGATAGGTTTCACAATTACAAACCAAATCGATGTCACTGAATCCTTGTTGTCGATATTTGCTCCTTTCTTAATTACTTTATATGTGTTTAATCTGCCATTGTTTTTAATGATCTGTGAATTTAATCAGATAAAATTATGACTGAGATTCACTCCTCTTTTAATTAGAGGGTCAATGTTTCCATCAGTGAGTTTGCTGTCATGACCGAGGATTACTTTATTCAAACTCTTAAAACTAAATGTCCCTTTGAGGATCAATGCATCCATCCATTACTCTATGCCTCCATCAATACTTATATCCAACAATCATTCCATCCATCCATCCATCCAGCCATCCATCAATACGTATACCAAACAATCCATCCATCCATCCATCCATCACTTTATGTCTCCATCAATACGTATACCCAACAATCAAACCATTTCTCGATCCATCAATCTACCCATCCACCCATTCATCTACCCATCTACCCATTCATCCATCCACCCTTTCATGCACCCACCCATTCATCCAATGTATTTGCACAATGATTGAAAGTCAGGATTTTCAGTACACACAGTGATGCATAATGAAAAACAATTCTTTATATTGTTTAAACAATAAATAAATAAATGACTACAATAAAGCTACAGTGATGCTTATATCACTGCTTTCTAAGACTGCACACTCGGCGTAACCGAACAAACTGATGAACGAGTCCTATAAATAAACAGAGAGAAATGACTCGAGTGACAGAAAAGTGTGAACTATTTCATGTGCAGGTCTGTGTGTTACCTGGCTCCAGGTTTATCCATCTTATTTAGGAAGCACACACAGGGGATGTTGTGTTTCTCTGCCTGTCGCCACACGGTCATGGTTTGCGCCTGTAAATCATTCAAGAGAACACACACACACAAACACACACATAATCCATGTTGAGGCTCTCAGAAAGGGTTTGTAGAATGTTCTGAATCTGAAGCATCGATAGATTCCCCTTAACAAATAAACGTAGGCATGGTCAAAGGGTTCAGTGGTTATTAGAACAAAAAAAACAACTCACCTCCACTCCGGCTGAGGCATCAAACACAGCCACTGCTCCGTCCAGCACACGCAGAGCTCTCTCAACTTCCAGAGTAAAGTCTACATGGCCTGAAACAATCGATCCATCGATCAATCAACCCGTCCATTAATCCATCCATCGAACCGTTAACCGTTTTATCCATCCATCCATGCATTCATTAACCCATCTATCCATCCACCCATACATTCATTAACTCATTCATCCATCCATCCATCCATGCATTCATTAACTCATTCATCCATCCATCCACCCATTCATCCACCCATGCATTCATTAACTTTTCTAACCATACACCCATGCTTTCATTAACCCATCTATCCATCCACCCATTCATCCATCCACCTATGCATTCATTAAACCATCCACCCATTCACACACCCACCCATTCATTCCCCCACCCATTCAGTAATCCATCCATCCATCCACCCAGTCATCCATCCACCCATTTATCTACTGTATCTGAACAACAGGGGTATGATTGGCAGTCAGGATAGACTGGGTTATGAAAATCAATTGTTTTTATATTGCTTAAACAATAAATTAATTAATCAATAAACAAAACCCAGTCTCTGCATGAACCAGGGAAGTGTGTGTGTGTGTGTGTGCGTGCATGACTACCTGGCGTGTCAATGAGGTTAATTCTGTGCTCTTTCCAGTCGAAGGTGACTGCAGCTGATTGGATTGTAATTCCACGCTCTCTCTCCTGGGCCATATAATCAGTCACAGTGTCTCCATCATCCACATCTATAACACAGCACATTAACAATATTTGTAATTCGAACACAGAGCTCTGCCCTTTTACCAAGAGTAAATATCTATCTGTATTTTAGTGTTTGCTGTTTTTGGAGATACGAAACAAAAAGCAAATTTCACACGACCGCTCGATCTTACTTAAATTCTCACCTGACTTTTTCTATATTCGCTGTTTATGAGGCAGTAATGCTTATGATTAATGGTTTGTGAATAACTAAATAATTTATCGTCTATTCTGTTGACTTTAAAACACTATATTAGAAGCAAACAGACTCAGAGTTTTTCCTCAGGAAGAGTAGTTTAAGTAGCTTAGCATGGAAACGGTTAATGCTTACAGCAGCTTTAAGCTGATGTTCGAGCTTACCGCCAAGAGCACGTGTGTACCCAGAATAATAGAGCATCCTCTCCGTGGTGGTGGTTTTCCCGGCATCGATGTGGGCCATGATGCCGATGTTACGGATTCTGTATATTAACACACAAGCAGAATTGATTAAGATGCTACTTAGGGCAGACATGAAAACAAGTGAATACTTGGATTGTACTACAGCTTTTCTTTTCCTTTCAGAAGGCCATGCATGTGTCTGCTGTTCTTTTTGTTTATGCACATTTTAGGTTTATTAAGGGTTATTATTTTTTTTAAAAAGACTTTAAATCAGAAGTATCATAGAAGTAAATAGCTGGTGTACAGATAGAGAAGATGCAATAGAAGATTTTTCAAACAGATTTGTACGAATAAATGATGAAGAATGTGTGTCATTGTTTGATTAGTAGTCTTGTCAGAGCTTTCATTTGAATTTTCACACAACTTTAATCAATCACAAGTGTTTTATATGTGGCACTGAGCATCAGTAGAAGAGTTAGAGAAAGAACTGTAAAGTTGTCATCAACAAACTCCTCAAACAATCAGTGTCTTACTTTGAGATGTCCGGGTTGACCACTGCTCGAGGCGACTTAACATCGTCTGCGAATCAGCGTGAATGCAAAAAGTCAATCATTTATAGTCATAACAGACATTAAGTAAAGATAAACCAGGACAGTTCATAGTGTTATAACAAAAAGAATCAACTGGACATAAGTGATAATGAATAATGTATATATGCCAAAAAACACTAAGGCTTCTTCTTTTTCTTCTTCTTCCATAGACTGTTTCCCCCCCACAGGTTTATCATCACATTAACAGCTGATGGTCCTTGCAGCATGAGCCTGCGTCACCTCCACCTGACCAATCAGATTCAAGCATTCAGTGATGACGTAACAGAATAAGAAACATCACCTTGAGGGAAACTGTAGCTCCTTTTCCATTGTGTACCCAGTGCTTGAGATGATAAACAGTGTCTCACACGCTAGAAACGGACACTTTGGTTAATACGTAGTACAGAAACAGTCAGGAGAGAGATGTGTTTTGACTGAATCTTACCCCATGAAGGAAGCTGAACCTCACTGCAAGCAGCATTGTTCAATCTGACATCAATATAACCTGTGATTACAACATCACATCCGTTTCACTGTGTCCCCTAGATCGTAAAGACTACAGCAATGAATCGTAGCTACTGTTTTTCTTCCGTGTGTCTTTATACCTTAACTAAGTCGTGACATGCTGTTTGCTCTATTGCACATGGGATGGTGCGTCACCTAAATGAGTCCGCGGGAAACAAGGCTAAGCGTGATACTATCCTATGTATTTGCAACGTATAAGAACACTCACTCGTAAATTAAACACTGGTTTGGAAACAACAAAAAACATTCAAGAGAAAATTCAGACCATCATTATTTAACTAAAACAATGAATTTTCTAGTTGTTGGAACTGCAAGAAAACGTGCGTTTCCTATAGTCACCTGCAGGGGGCAGCACGTCACTGCTAGTAATATACTGTAGCCTTCTGATTCATGTTGTGTTTCATTAAACAGGGTTTACAGATTTCATCACAATTTTCATCAAAGTTTTGACTTTTAGTCTAGATTTTATCCTTCGTAGTTTTCCTTTTTTTGTAAGATTTACTTAAAATTTTAAATTAAAAATATGTATAGATTTATTTAATATAATGAGACATCTGGGAAACAAGTTACAGCAGATCTAAACAGTCATTACTTTTTATTTACATTAACATTAAATAAAAGTTTGCTAAATAAAAGTGGGTTTATAATTATTTTTGTCATAATCGATTAATGTAGATTATTATTGAAGTCCCTGTTAATATAATAATTATAATGCTATAGTAACACTGTACTGCGTGTTAATACTATGTTGAAAAGTGGCAGTGTGTTTTTTGTTGTTGTTGTTGTTGTTGTTTTTGTTTTTTGTCATTTTCACAAGTTTAACATCACATTATAATCTCAGAACAAAGAGCATTTAGACAAAATTGAAAACTTCAGTTCTGTTTGAGTGACAACGAGTCATTTTGAAGTCCAAGTAAAAGAACAAGATGTCTGCAATAAACAAGTTTCTAAACAGCAGTTTCTTAGATACTGGATTTTGTTTTGCTAATATTCACCCAAGATTATACATTTTCAGCTACATAGAGACGTTCAACGTATTTGTCCTGAGAATAACAAAACAGGAAGTACTATAAAAATAAGAGCTGACAGTTTTTTAGTGTAAATATGCACTATGTGTACAATATGCCAGACAGGGTGAGCTACAAAACATCCATCAGAACTGGTTATATAGTGGTGATAAGATATTTTTATAACGTGATTTTCATTTGCATAGCTATCACAGTCTGTACTGGAGTCTTTTTTGGTTTTGGAAACAAGCAGGTAACCATTGAGGGTGCTTTGGCTGTCCACTGGCATCTATTTAATTCAGTTTTCAATTCAATTTTATTTGTATAGTGCATTTAACAATTTCCCATTGTCTCAAAGCAGCTTTACAGAAGTATTGAAACAGAAGAGAGACAAAAAGAAATAAATATATAAAAAAGAAGAAAAAACAAGAATACATATGAATATATGAATATATACAATTAATGATTAAAATTAATTTAAAAAAAAGATTAACTTAAAATTTTGAAAATACTATATATATATCCCTGTCCCTAATAAGCCAGAGGTGACGGTGGTGAGGAAAAACTCCCTGAGATGATATGAGGAAGAAACCTTGAGAGGAACCAGACTCAGAAGGGAACCTCATCCTCATTTGGGTGACATTGGACAGTAAATAATGTAAATGTAAATAATGTCCTTTCTACAACAGTTTATAATAATGCAACCGAGCACCTGAGGAACTAATGGGTCAGCACAGACCTGATTGGCAATAAAGACCAGACCGTACAACTGACTGACACAACAAACCAAAATTTAAAACAGTACAGCATTGTTTTGCTGACAGAAAAAGGATCCAAGTGGAAATTTGACCTCTTAGTGAAGTCTATAAACTCTATATTCTATGTTTACTTGGGGTTTGGTTCCTCTCAAAGTTTCTTCCTCATTTTGTCTCAGGGAATTTTTTCATCTGTCTTGCTCATAAGGTCTAACTATAAAATTCTAAATGTTGTCCTTTTTATTTTGAATTGTTTTATATATGTTCTATACAAGACATTGTACATTGTTAAAAGTGCTATACAAAAAAAATGAATCGAATTAAATGGTGTGCGGTTGTTCTTGGAGGTTATTACTGTTTAAAGCATACATCCAATAAAAAGTTGAAATAAAGGCAAATTATTCGTATAAAATGATATAAAATTGAATTCTGTGAAAAGGTCACCTACTAGAAATGGTGATGTGATTGTCAGGTGGCAGAGGCAGTGACTGTTGTGAAAAATGTGTTTATTGAAATGATAAAAACAGCTCCTAAAGTTTAATAATGTGGAAAGGGAGTTGTGAGATCAGGTGATGTAAACAACGGGTTAAACAAGGGTCAAAACCAGCAGAATGAGAAGGCTTGAAAAATCAGCTGTTTAGTAATATAGTAATATAGCTGAGCAGATACTTTAGATACTGTGTGTGTGTGTGTGTGTGTGTGTGTGTGTGTGTGTGTGTGTGTGTGTGTGTGTGTGTGTGTGTGTGTGTGTGTGTGTGTGTGTGTGTGTGTGTGTGTGTGTGTGTGTGTGTGTGTGTGTGTGTGTGTGTGTGTGTGTGTAAATAGGTGTAGTAGTAATTGTATTCAGCTATTATAGTATGTTATATAGTAACAGTACATATTGTACAGTTAAGTGATGTACCAGTATTTGTGGCGTTTGAGTGTGATTTCTTTATTTTGCACTGATTGAGTGAAGCTATAGTATTAACCCTAAATTAACACAAGTAGTATTGATGCATCTTGGGGCCAGTAGTGGTGTAGTGGTGTAGTATTGGGGCCAGTAGTCTTGTAGTGTTGGGGCCAGTAGTGGTGTAGTGGTGTAGTATTGGGGCCAGTAGTCTTGTAGTGTTGGGGCCAGTAGTGGTGTAGTGTTGGGGCCAGTAGTGGTGTAGTGTTGGGGCCAGTAGTGGTGTAGTGTTGGGGCCAGTAGTGGTGTAGTGTTGGGGCCAGTAGTGGTGTAGTGTTGGGGCCAGTAGTGGTGTAGTGTTAGGCCAGTAGTGGTGTAGTGTTAGGCCAGTAGTGGTGTAGTGTTAGGCCAGTAGTGGTGTAGTGTTGGGGCCAGTAGTGGTGTAGTGTTGGGGCCAGTAGTGGTGTAGTGTTGGGGCCAGTCCCACTGTGATTACTGCACATATTAAATAAAGCACTCTCTCACTCTCTGTAGTAATTCCCACCTGATCCTTTAGTCATCTCACCGCTTTCTCCATTTACGGTCCTTAGAGAGGTTAAGAATGGAACAAGGAAACTCAGCATGTAACAAACACAACACAACACAACACAGCACACACACGCACGCGCTACACATGCACGCACACACACACACACACACACACACACACACACACACACACACACACACACACACACACACACACACACAGATGCTTGTTATCATACCCATGTCTGAATGCTCGCTTGCATAAATAATCAACAACCAACACACTGTTTATTGTGCTTCCAATTCTCATTGTTCGTGTTCATTGTCACCGAGACCTGTACTGCATGTAGGAAATCGAACTGAGGAAGAAAAACTCCAAACTTTCAAAAGAGAACAAAGACATTTGAGAACAGATCCTCTTTTTGAAGCACAACACATACAGTATGTTTAAAGAAGAAGCTCAGCCTTAACAGCAGAAGTGCAAGAATAACAGCTCAAAGCTTGAAGAAGTCACTCAGAATTACACTCAGAACTTTGGAGATGTTGTGCAACTTAATGCAAAACGAGAATGAACCAATATTGGAGTTTTGTGGTTGGAATGTTTGTGTAATGTAAACAGTATAAAGAATGCAGGTGTAATGCACAGTAATGCAATACTGCTAACTGTAGTGCAATATGGTTAGAAAACAACCGATCACTATGGCTGCAGAAAAACCCAGATGTAGAAATGGCAGCAGCGTCAGCATACCTCAGGCCTGGGCTCTGTGCTCTGGTGTGTCAGGACTTCTTCAGTTTGTACCTGGCTGCCTTTCTGATTGAACACAAAAACAAACGATAAGCAGTAGAATAATTTAAACCACTCTGACCCTGATCAGGCAGTTACTAAGGATGAATGAATGAGTGCTGTAAATGCATCTGGCAGTGTGAGCAGATACCGCTGGGGTTAGGGGTCTGATTCCTGCCTCTGTCCAGTGTTTGTGGACATTATATGTTCTCCCTGTGCTTTGGGAATTTCCTCTGGGTGACCCGGTTTCCTCCATCACTCCACAGACGTGTTTTAGGCTGATTGGTTTCTGTACATCAATTATAGTGTGTGAATAGACTTGTAAACATGTGTGTGATTGCATCATAGGCTAACTGTGACCCTAAATAAATGGATGGCTGGCCCAAGTTATGAAATATTTTCAGTTTTAAATCATGATAGCAGGCTATAAATTACACGAGTGACCATGACCTGAGTGAGTGAGAACAGAGAGCAGCACAACGCTTCCTTTTTCTTTTGTAGCTTAATGACGTCTTATCTAAAGGTGAAGAGAAATGAGAGAGAAGGTAATTTATCTATGTACAGTATGTTTAGTAAACCTTCTTACTGTAGCTACTACTGATGTGATTTTATGGTTGTGTCAGCAAAGCTGGATTAAATAAATCAGCCTTATTGCAAATGAAATTTGGGCTGGAAAAATAAAGCATTATTAATCATTTTTTAATCAATAAATTTTACATTCACTCCAAAAACACAGTTTGTCTTAAACAAAGCCTTTAATCACTGTTTAAGTTGTTAACGGTTACAGATTGCCGGGGATTTGATCTCAACCTTATGATCAGACATCACACACACAATGAAGGGACTTTCACAAGCAATTTCCGGTGTCACCATATAATCTTTATTTCCTTTGGTGTTTGCAAAAAAACAAAACAAAAAAAAAACCAACCAACCAAAAAAATATATAAACGCTGTGTGATCTACAGTATAAAAAAATGCCTGCATTTATTATTATGCTGAAAGAACAAACTAATATTAATCTAAAAACTTGAAATAAAAACACAGTGCAACTGCTAATACATATTTTCAAATTTTGCGCTTAAAACAGGAACGAAACACACAAAAATACAAATAAAAATCCAAACAGATTCACAATTTCTACATAGATTTAATAAAATTATAAAATGATTTGAAACAAATTGGGGGTGTGAGGGGACCAGTTCATTCACAAATACAGCCACTTTTAATGACAATTAGTTACTGAGCTAAATGTTACTGATCAATAATGTAGAGCACGATGAAATAAATAGCACAATGTATTGTCTGAGAACATCACGTCACGATCAGTACGTTGAACAGAAGATGTATGTGGGAGTAAAAAAAGACTGAAAATGATTTCTGCACAAAACTCCACACACAGCGTGAGGCACTTGGAAAGCCTGACTTTAGCTCGATTTACAGTAAGCAGAAGGTGACCCTGTTCTTAATGCATGTACAAATATGGCATTCTTCCAAGTGGGATGCATCGGTCTCAAATATAAAATGGTCCTTAGATGTGTAAAATAAACTATACATTGTTTTTAACAGTGTTTAAAACTACTAATCACATTTTGACTGAGAAAAGTCACACAGACTGGGGGGGACGGGGACAACAAAAACAAACACCTAAATGAGGATGAACAACAATGGAAAGCTATGAGGTATTTAAGTAGAAGGAATAAAACCTGCTACTTATTATTTAAGTAAAAGCTTGTGAATCCTCCTCCGTTGCTTTCTTGGCCCCTTTCTGTAATGGGAATTCTGAGCAGACATGCAAAAAAAGATTACTAGAATATTAAAAGAACATGAATGGTTATATACACTCACTGTCCACTTCCATAGAATCGTGTTCATTCATAAAATTCTCCAATAAAATCAAGCAGACGCAGGGAACAAGATCGCGTCTGCTTAAGAATAGGAAAAACTGGTCTTAGTAACTTTGCTCCTGGCATCGTCGCTGAGAATTTCAAAGGAATCTGAGACCACACTGGGCACAGGCACAAAATGTGGGTGGATGATTAGAAAAAAACATCCCCAGTTTAGTTTCAGTTGTAGCCTCAGATTCCTGTTCTTGTCCAAAAGAGGAATCCAATGGGGCCTTGAGTCACTTTTGCCTTCCTGTCATCTCGATTGGTCTAGTCTCTTATCTCAATCCAGCGAAGGCACCAAAACTGAAATCACATGTTCCTATTAAAGTGGCAACGAGTGTAAATGCCTCTAGCTATCCTGCTATACAACTGCCTGTAGGTATAGTTGGCATTAGATTACAACTTACTTCACCGGACATTGCAGCTAAAGATTGATGATCATTTAAGACCAAATACTTTATTTAACTGAATCTAATGCAAAGGCTTGGAATCAGAGACAAACACCTTATTCTTAGTTCTAAAAATATCGTAATGTTTCTCGGAAATAAAACTGTCTTATTCCACACTACACTTAATCCACGTTCAAATGTTAAACACACACCGCACTGTTAACAAACACACTTTGTTCATTTTCATCAAACGACTCCATTAAAAGGAATAAGTACACTTCAAAAAGACCTATTTCCATATAAATATATACATTTCTTGTCTCATAAAAAAAAGCGAATCTGCATGGTTTGACCTCTTCACAGCAAATGTATATTTTTTTCGGCACTGATCCCCTCGAGCTTTCTCTAAACCTCTGATTTTTTTTCCCTTGGAAATTTCCCCTATGTACACTTAAGCCCACTGGATTTGAAATAGGTGGGAATGGGAGGCCTCTGCTTCCATGATTTCTCTAGGGTAGGCTGGCGATGTCTCGTTTCGGTGGCGGTCCATCTGGTTTGCTGGCGGGGCTGTTGGCCTTGTCCTCGAACATCATCACCCTAAAACGAAAAGGGAAAGAAGTCATGCACTGAATGGAAATCATGTCAGACGTGCTGATGAACGCATTTTTCAAGCTAAATAACAACAGAACACAAAAATACTACGTTATTAACTGGAAACAAAAACGAATCGCGATCATTCAGGATTCACATGAAGATGAAGGAGCTGCCCACCGTACATCATCAAACGTCACTTAAACAGCAAAAGCTACAGAGCCATAAACACGTTAAACATCCCTGTTAGTTGAACCACAAATACACCTCTCTGTCCATTGTTGTTCATGTTTAAAGTACAAAAGTCGTTGCATGTGTAATTATGAAGTGGAAATTTGCACTGGAAGTATATGAAATAATAATATATCAGAATAATTATTCCCCCCTTATTGTATTGCATTGTATTTTTCTTGGCTTCTGTTTATTCTCTGTAATGAGGATGTCTAACAAACATCGAACAGCGTTCTCATCGAACATTTCCCCTTTTAACCGTAACCACAGCACTGCTACTTGATGTGAGAACTAAATGTGACCAGATCAAGAGACCTAAGTGGTTACACAGATAATTTAAGTACAATGCTCTTGTCTACTTTAATGTACAGCCTTAAGAAACTGCTGTCTTACTTTGGATTTGATTTGCACACCCGGCCATGAAGAACTTACAAAATTACATAAAACGGGAAAAGCAGGAGTTTCATGTGCAGCACTGACCCTGACCCAGATTAGCACAGAACCCCACTGAGTGACAAAACAGGAAATGAGCAAGAGAGCGAACGAGCGACAGAATGACCGTAACACAACATACCATTGTCAAGAGACAGTTCGATGACTAAATAAGGCTGAGACAATTAGTTTGCAGACATCCAGGTCATAGATGGTTCACTAAGAAGGATTAAGGTAACTAGGTAAATTAGGTATACAAGAATATATTGAGAGAGAAAACAAAGCTTTTATTTGTATGTACTTTGTTTCCAACTGCATGCCACCTTTTGTATAAATTGACCAGTGATTCTGCTCAGTGGGAAATTCTCATTCATTTCTATACTAAATGGTCAAAAGTTGTCAACACCTGACCAGACGACACAATCAGTAGGCCTGGGTAATTGAGTAGGCCTGGGGTGCAGTCAGGGTGGGGATGGGGTTTTTTAGTTTGTGAACCGGGGCACTGTGATGCTGGAACATGTTGGGGCTCCTTAGTTCCAATGAACTACACAAAATAAAGTAATTCTTTACAATAGTGTGCACAATGTGGGGCCCAATTTTTTCATAAGAACAAGGTACGAGTGTTGTGATGGTCATGGGTCCATAAACATTTGACCATGTAACCACAAAGTAACTTTTGCACCATATAGAACTGGCATATAGTGTAGAGCAGTGAAAGCTACAAAACTACACCCAAGTGTCACTTATCACCACCACACATTCTAAAACAAACAGACTGAAATCGCAGACTGAGTGAAAAGTGTAACTGAAGCTTTCATGACAGATCTATTCAAAGGACGTGTCTTTACTTTCCTTTAATGGTTAATCAATGCAAAGCTCCTCTAAGCTCTTGCTGAAGCCTTGTGCACAAGCCATGTGCTGTACTGTCCTAGCAGCATTCGCCCCTCACCCAACATGATCACAAACGCATAAGTGAACCAACTTTGAAGACTGAGAGTGTGAGAAAGTTCTTCCTCAAAAGACGACCTCAATGCTGTTTTCTACTTGGTTTATAGATCAAGTCCCCAAAGTACTACAGAGCTGGGACCAAACTCTTACATAATTATAGATAATTCAGGATTCATTTGACTGACCTGTTTTTAAAAGAGAAACACATCTTATATCATAAAAACAGACCAACTGGTCAGCAGGTGCTGATTCATTTTCACCGACAGCAGCTCAGTCTGTTGTGGTGGCTGAAAATACATACTTCAGGTTTATATTTGCATTTTTGACATGCGATTATACAAAAACCTTTACATTTGGCTATGGTGAAGCTTATTTAACATTTATAGGAGTGTCCAGTGTCAGTTCTTTGTATTTGTCAGTATGCGGTCTGCCATGGGAAGAGGACTTTGTGGTTTCACAGCTCTATGCTTAGCTGTTATTTTTATCTCATGAGAGAGCGAGAGAGCAAGAGAGAGAGAGCTATTGTTTACAGTGTAATTGTTACAATACAAGTGAATACAGGAACTAACTTGCCATAAGACATTAAATCATACCTATAAATGGCTAAAAACTTCATGTGTTGCTCAGCAATGAACAAAACGATCCGTATCATGCTTTATTCTTTACATGTAGTATAACATATGCCTTATTTGCCCCTAATAATAGCTTTTGTGTCAGTGTCCCCTTTTTTTTCTTCAAGCACTTCAGGGCTACTTTAAGTCTGTCCTAAATATCCTCTGTCCTAGTTCACTCCTCTTAAAGGACCGACGCCACAGGATCTGACATATTACCGTTATGATGGCCAAGGGAATGGATTTACTCTTACTCGATCATTCAGGTGGAAATTATGAAATATCCCATGGGTTGTTTTGTACTTACTGACCTTCTTCGCCCCTTCTGCAGTCAGTGCTGTGCGTCACAAGGTGTTTTTTCATTTTATTAGAATTTGACCGACTTCTAAGGAAATATTTACACAGATATCAGCCAAAATAGTGTAAGAGTGACTTGTGCAGCAGTAAACATCTATTATTTGCCTTAATTACTTTTCATAAATAAATAACTAAATAAAATAACACACTTCACCTTGGGGTTCACAGAGTCAAAATCAGCAAACTGAATGAACCTCTTTTCATTCTTTGGTCAAAAATACAGTGACAGCCTTTAGTTATTTGTTTGATCTGAAAAGCTGCAGAGACTCAAACCTGTGCCTGAAGCTCCCACTTTCCCCTCAAGTCTTCCTCTGTACCCATAAACACCATATTCCTTATTCACTCATTACTAGTACAAATAAATGAAAAGAAATAAAAGAAAAAAGCAAGAACAAGTGTGTTACACAACTGGAAAACAACAACAACAACAAAACATCTTGGAAACCTGCTCTCTTGTCTGAAACATTTGTTTGTAGAAAATCTGGCCTCTTGTCAGTCATTTTATAGACACGCCCCAATTCCCCTTCACATCTTCATAAATACCGTAGTACTTTTGCCTAAAGAACACTATGAATAAAGCTCCACAAAAACTGAATGTAATAAATCACCACCACCGTGTCATTAGAACGCTTCACTATAGTGTATTGCCTTAACAACCTGTTACAACACTTAACATTAACTTGTGTGTGTTACGTGGCAAACTGGACACCTTGTCTTTTCTGTCTCAAGCTAGACAGCACATGCAGAATACGGTGATACGGGCAAGCTCTTGCATTAGAAATGGTCAACAATGCTTCAGCAGCTGAGGAACTTGGCATAAGTTCACAGTTTTCCAAAAATCAACAATTTTTTTTTTGCAAGTCACGCTGTCGCCAAGCCTTTCTTATCTCTGCCAAAGAAAAGAACACTGAATAGCTAAAGCCTGTGATTTCTGCTGATATCTCTTCTGTTCCCCTTGAAAAAAAAACAGAGAGGGTGGAACAACATTGGCCAACTTGGAGGTCGTCCATAACCAACCAACCGAGAGTAGACGAGTTAGAAAATAGTGTGAGAGATATCCTTCAACCCTCTGTAAACTAGAGTTACACACACAGTGTCTTGCTTATTTAAATGCGCAAAGCAGGTTTAGAGTAAAGGAATCCTAATGTGCTTAAAAAAAAAAAAAAAGATACACACACATAAAAGGCCGCAAATATCAGAGTCTGGTTTTACAACATCAACAAACGTCCAATTCTGCTATTTAGCATTCTTGATTAACAAAAAAACAAAACTGTAATTGATGTTTTTCTTTTTTTAAACATAACATGTAATTGGTTTTCCACAGAAATGGCTTGTGAATGATGATGGTATGCGTCATGACATCCCGTATCCTGCGCGAGAGATAATGGCCTTGATAAGCTGTTGTGATTTTGTGGATCAGCAGTAGATTTGCTGACATGACTAAACATGTACGCTATCTATTAATAGCCCTGTCGAGCAGAACCTGTCAGCACGATAACAAACTGTCCACGCAGCATGCAAACTTACAATTTGAGCACAGCCGAGCGCTTCCCCAGCATCATCTTCACAAAGTCTCTGTAGTTGATGGTGTCGCTGGAGCCACCGGTCACCTCCGAGATCATCTTCTTCATCTCCAAGTGGGTCTTGGGGACACCGAGCTTCTCCATCATCCTTTTCAGACCCATCATATCTGCATGACAAACATAAAACGCACAATTTGATCAAAATGACAACACTGGATGAGTGCATTTGGCTTAAGAACTAAAACAAACATGGTTCTAATTCCTAGTATCAGTCCTAAATACTGGTTGGTGGAGTATTTGTGATACATTTTACTGTACTGTGTGACTACAGAGACGATGGCGGCCGAATGCCGTTAAGATAAACAAAATGAATGTATATAAACCTTGCAATATAGACATCTTTCTGACTTTGAAAACCGGAGTAAAAATATATCACGTAACCAAGTTTGCAGCGCCATCGCTGGTTAAAATGATGCCTCAGGCGATGCCACAGCACTCCAAATGTTTCATGAGACTTTGCTTATTCAAACATTTTTTGGGATTTTTTTTTATTATTTAAAAAAAAACAACAAAAAAACAAACAAACATATAGAATATACCACATAGAGTATATTTCGTTTAAAATATCAACTTCTGTTTACAGCATGTTTTTATTTTTAGTGAGATGTATACAAACAAAAATGCACATCATTTTGCATGGTTTATGATTTAGAAATAAAAACAAAAAGAAAAAACCCAGGCCTTTCAATCATTTTGCTTCATCCAAATTTTGTATTAAAATGAATCTTAAATAATGCATTTGTACTTGCAATACTCATGGAGGCTAGTTCATGAAAAGCATCCTTAAAATATCAGTGATGCATATTGAATATTTTGTCAAAATAAATTATTTTATTCTGCCTATCTAATTTATCTAATTATCTAAATAACTGACAGACATTCAGGCTGCCTTCTAATGAGAGACACGTCTTTTTTAGCTTTCACAAGAGCAGTGAAATCTTGTGTGTATGTTGTCAGTGCTGTACACATACTCGGTTTAATGTGCGAGTGCCCACATGTGTAAGTGGAGCTGGGGCAGTAGAATGGGGTTAATGTGGTTTTGTGAAAAATATTATAAAGAAATGAACAGAAGAAGTGATACCAACAACTGTTTTCATCTGTCATCGTCCTGTCAGTCATCGCTTCTCAGAGCGCAACTGGTCTAACGTCACGTGACTCCTGCTCTGTACTGTGACTCAGAATGGAACGGACCTGCCTCACTTCATAACTGTAGGGTCCATTATCTGACTGAACTAATTTATTACAGAGATGTCTTTCACACTAGGCTACGTGTGTACCTTGCGAGTCGGGTTCAGCCCACGGGCCACCGATTGAAGAGCCTGGGTCTAAATCCTGAGGAAAGTAACTGCCATTTTTATATAGAACTTTCTATTAAGTCTTAAAAGGTGCAGTCAGGTGCACTGTGTCCTCACAAAGACAAAAGGAAAGCAGCAATGTTAAAAGCTGTCTAAATATGAATGAATAATAAGTTGTGACAATGTTTCTTCTGCAGAAAGCAACTCCTAAGCAAAGCAACTCCCATTAAGATCAGACTTGATAAACAAGCTGGATGTGTGATGTGTCACTTGTGAGCTTTGCTGCCATGACTTCCTCAACTCATTCTTTCATTTCAATCGTCAATATTCATGTTGTTGTTTCTTAAGTAATTAGTCACTGCAAGGAATCTGGAATAACGTGCTGTTTTATACAGCGCTAATGTCGCACAATTTAACCTGATTTAACCGACCTCAAAACTATATGGAAATAGAGCTAAATATGGCACAGCACAAGTAGATAAATGCGCACAATATCCCAGGAAATCACAGTCCATATGTCTCAGCATGTCAAGTGTGTACTGTGGTGTGAAAATACACTGCTGTAATTCACCTGAATGCACAGAGCAGAAAAGCAGGAATAAATAATTAAAAAAAAAAAAAAGTTAACACTTCAATCTCAGGGAGTTAACCTCTGCTAATTAGAGACTTCTTCATGGGGCGCTAACATGCAGAGAAGATTATCACAACTCAGATCCCTTCTTTTGATTTCAATCAAAAGGTAGAAATATTAAGGTAGTTAAGGTAAGAAATTGGCTCTGATAAAAGGAGGACATTTTAGCATATTAGCCCTAAAGCATTTCAATTAAGTATTTAAAAAATCTTGTGCTTCCTGAAAGAAGGAATTATATACAAGCAATTAGAATATATTTATTTATATCCTATATATTTCAATAATAGTATAATGGTGATTTCTACACACACCATACGGAAAAATCTGTGATCAACTGATACAAGTTCATTGTTTTAATGTTCCTGGCTGTCAATCACTCAGCTCTGGTGCTGACTGGGCTTCA
The DNA here is from genome assembly GCF_022655615.1 of Tachysurus fulvidraco. Lineage (NCBI taxonomy): Eukaryota > Metazoa > Chordata > Actinopteri > Siluriformes > Bagridae > Tachysurus > Tachysurus fulvidraco. The sequence continues at coordinate 10,297,152 of NC_062543.1, forward strand.
CATTTGCAACAATGCCAGTGACTTCTGAAATGTATCTGAAACTTTGCTGTTAAGTCTCCTATTAGAAGGTTACAGCTGAAGGAGATGATGACAGTGTGTGTGTTTGGACAGTTGTCATATGCAGCTGTTTTCTACAGGACAGGCGGCATTGACATCTGCCAGCTGGCTTTTTTTTTTTGGCTGCTTGTTTTCTTTCATGCTTTGATGAAACTGATACGCAGTCAAAATAGAAGTTCCTGGGAAGGTTTCTTTATGTTGATGACAAACTGAAACGAGCACAAACAATAAATGTGGCCGATGTACATATATTGAAGCTGCCCAAAACAAGCAAACAGCATCTAATAATCATTATTATTATTATTATTATTATTATTAAGTAACTGTTCTAATGTTATATGTAGTTCATTCAGGAAGTCTAATAGCTGGCCTACCAGGCAAGTTACAGATTTGTTGCCTAGAATGATCTGACCAATCAGAATCAAGAATTCAACAGCATTGTATAGAATATTTTTTTTCTAAAAATTTAACAGTGGGACTCCTCTGAGATTACACACTTTGTTTACAGCAAGTCATACGCCGTCAACATGTACTCATGTTTCACGGCAGCTACAGTGTCACTTTCACATACATGATAGCTAGACTCTCATTCAGTCTTAATCACACACACTTACCAATTTCTCCCTCGTCATTCAGGTCAAATTCTGCATACTTGTCTGCAAAACAAATATAAAGATGATTAAATCAAACTGAATGAAGCCAAATACACTGTAGACCAAACTCACACACACACACACACACACACACACACACACACACACACACACACACACAGCTGGTGTAACAGGTGAGAATAGAAGGCCAGGTCATTATTAGGACAGCTGGAGCTGGCTCAAAGAAACGTATCGTAGCAGGTGGAATTCGGAGCTGAGGCTAAAATAAAACGGTCAAACTTTCAATTAGCTTTAAATCATTTCAAGGATTTGGTTTCTGTGCCTCCTTTAACTACTCCACACTCGCTGCGTCTGTCCATCTGTCTCCATCTCTGTTTGTGTCCGCATCACAAAGACAGCTCTGTTGGAGTGGGGATTGTAACCGTGTCTCTGGGAGAGGAGGAGAGACGACGGTTACAATGGCCCCCCTTGTTAATGCCTTTCCCTGAAACTCATGACTATTCACAACAAAACTGTGCAGGGGAGTAGAGAAAAGTGGGGGGTTTGCAGTGGGAGATAGAGACAGAGGGAGAATGGAATAGACAGACATTGTGGCTTGATTTGGGGCCCAAACTCCGAAGAGCACTAACAAAAACATAAGCTCGGGGTAATCCATTAAAAACTGTCGGACACTGGCAATGAGATAATGACTGCTGCCGTAACAGAGAAACGCAGATTTCAGTTGCTTCCATAATCTCAAATAATCATGCTAATCTGTGGATGGATGTTGGCATCCAACACCGTACATCCTTAGCACTGCAGATGCTTTTAAATCCCACAAAAGCCACAGCAGTAGTTAAGGTTTTAGACACACAGACCACAAACAGTTCTGGAGTAGGATTGTGTGATGATGATTATTTAATTCACACACGATCTACCGTGTAATAAAATCGCTTAAAAGTACACAAAAACAAGCAGTTCTGCTATTTTAGGTTTAAGGAAAGTTACAATAATAGTCCCTTGCTGACTACACACACTGCAAACACAGCTGGATAGTGAAGCAACCAGCTACCATGTGCTTCCTGTGAGAAATGCTTGGATTTCTTTTTGAACTGTCACTGGGTGGCATAAAATAGAAAAGTGCTGTCCAGTACTTTTTGCATGCATGAGCTCAGACACCCACAACTGGCAAATGACTCAATTGGGCGATTGGGTCAATTTAGCTCTCTTGGGTGCCTGACTACAGACTGCTGAGACACCATCAGGGTTAAAACTCGGGTTCTGTGCTGGAAATCACACGAATACAGAGGCACATTTGTGGGGTTAAAGTTGTGGTCGGCCCAAAGTCTCGAGTAAGAGCGAGTGTGTATGTTTCTGCAAACCGCTAGTGAAACAAAACCAGGATTTTTATTTCAAATCGGTCTGGATGCTGTCTAGGTTTCTCTCTTCCAGTTTGATTTGAACAGCTTTCATGCTGTCATGGTTTTATACTTTCAGGGTATTCATGGTCTTAATTTGAAGTTAGGTGCACAAAGGCATGTGCATAAAAACAAAGCTTGGATGGCTGGTAAACACCTTAAGGAATTCAAGGCTCTTGAGTATAGAGTTCAAGTGTCAGGAATGGAAAGTGTGGGATGAGAAAGAAAGACAGACAGAAAAAGACAGAAAGAGACAGGATTTGGGCTGCATGACTGAGAATCTATTTCAGGCTTTCGCTATAATCGCCCTTATCCATGGACATGCTCAGTTGTTATTTTTCTCCCCCAAAAGAATTCTCTCTCTCTGTCTCTCCCTCTCTCTGTCGCACGCTCTCTCTTTCAAAAGAAAAAAAAAAACAAGTTAGCATTCCTAGAGAACCACAACACACCCAGAGCTACACTTCTACAAACACAACATCACATGCATGCAGATCGCACACGGGTGCCAACCTGCGAGGACGTTTACATGTTAAAGCTTTTAGTCTTTGTAGTGCTTACTCTTGAAAGAATCCAGCTTCTCTTCCAAATCCTCCTCGTCTCTGTACTTCTGGTCCTCCATAAATTCCTGCAGAGAAAGGGGGAAAAAGTGATGTGAAAGTTTTTTTTTGTAGTTTTGACTCTAAGCTTCTGTGTAAGCACAGCACTGAGTAAACAGACTAACAGTGAGGATGTGTTTGCAGACAGAACCCTACATTCAGATTTGCAGGTAACGGTCACAAGGGACATTATCCAATCAACTGGCTCAGAGGACATCAGTTCCCAGCTCAGTTTTATTGGCTCATTCCCAATATCCTACTCACTGATGTGCAAAAATGTTTCATCTTATCCTGCTTAAAAAAAGATTGACACCAGGAAGAAAAATTTGGAAGGAAGCAGCAGAGATCCTTGGGGCCTTCTGGTGAGAGCGTATATAGCAGGTACAGCAAGCGAAATAGCTAGTATATGCAACCAAAACAAGCGATTTATACAAGGTGTATAAATTGTTTTGGAGCAGTTAGTTTTAGAAACAGTTATTTCTATGACAATCTCAAGTCTGATTAGCAACATGTCAAGAGAATCCTTATGTGACTCACCAGTGACGGACATTTTTTTCTCTTACTGATTAAAAAAAGCCCTGACAGTTTTGCATGTTATGCATGTTCATGCTCACGAAACCATGGCTTGTAAAATATTTCATCAATCTGAACAAAACTTCACCTCCAAGGGAATAGTGTGCAAGAAGATGCACGAAAAAACAAACAACTAAACAAACAAAAAAGCATGACAAACCATGACAACACCCTACTAGTGTACAGCAAGGGGTGGGGCCTATTCGGCTATAGAGATTATTTCACTGGACGGTGAAGCTTCTATCCATGTAATGATGAACTATAAATAAAAGTCTTTTGTAAAAACATTAAAAAATAAATAAAATCTCAGACAGAAGAGCATGTTAGTTAGTTTGAATTTGGAGTCTGTGTTGCTTGACAAAGAGATGCATTAGGTAAGAGTAGGATTTTTTTTTTCCGCCCTCAAATATTAGTTTTAAGCAAGGAGTTGGACATTTGAATGTTTCTGGTCTATTTTCATGAAGCTCACCTTAACGACTGCAACCAAATCCAAGACCTGTGGGCCCGAATTCTGGTTTCCAAGCAGGTTTACTCAGTTTCATACACTTTTGCCAAGGCCACAAATTAATACACTGTTCCCCCCCTCATCATCTTCTACATATCTTTCAGGTTCTCTGTATGTACTATTGTACCTTTAAAGCTTTTAAAGAGCCAGTATGAACAAAACACAACTTCAGACTAACTAACATTGATTTATAGAAACTAAACCATGAACGGTTAAACATTAAAAGCTAACAGCTGCTGCCTTATACGGTCGTGTTTAGTCTTATGCAGAACTGTTAAACATCTCAGCTTCATTTGGTTAAACTAGTGCTGCTAGATATACCAGGAGAACAGGATAGAGTTTCTCGTTTCGTCTTGCTGCAAATTTACCCTAAAACAAACTGGTTGCTAAACTCATTGAGCTGTTCAGGTAAAACTAAACAAAAGTGTTATGTAGGGATTTCTAGGGAACTATGTAGGGATGAAGCCATTTTACTCTACGAACGAGTAAAATTACAGTTTACCTGTCTTCATCTGACCAACAAAGAGGGATACAAGCCAGATACAAGCTGAAGAAGTCATCTAGTTACAGAGTGAGAGTTTTTATGTTTGCTAGTTAGAGTTCTTGTTTAATGAGCTGTTTACACGGCCATACAACTCCTGTAGAATTAACAAGATCGTGAGATTTTGCTTTTACAGTGTAGGATAAACATGTGCGAAACTTAAAACTTCATACCTTCTGAAATGTACATTTATGGCATTTAGCAGACACCCTTATCCAGAGCGACTTACATTTTTATTTCAGTTTATACAACTGAGCATTTGAGGGTTAAGGGCCTAAGCCCAGCAGTGGAACTTTGGTGGACTTGGGATTCAAACTCCTGACCTTCCGATCAGTAATCCAACACCTTAACCACTAAGCTGCCACAAAGATCATATGGTCACACTTAATACACAACATGCTGTGGTACATTAACATTAAAATTATGTAATTTACTGGTAAAGTTTCCATGGTAACTTGCTTTCTCAAGGGAACAGTCAGGCACAATTTCAGACACCTCAACCCCACCCATACCCCTACAATCAAGACATTCCTTGTATAGTGTGGCAAAACAAGCACAGGACAAGGAAAGAACATGATGTGGAAGAGTGATAAAGTGTAGCTGAAGAAATGGAAACTAAAAATAATTGAGATTAAGGTCACAGGAAGTGAGAAGCAATGCGAATGGGCTAAACCTGACTTGACCGCAAACCACTATGGGAATGTTCTCGTATTTGCGGGCATCGAGTAGATGAAATGTTTTGCACCCTAGATTTATTCTAATTAATCATCAACACAGGAGTGGAGAACATCGGACATGCCACTGACAAACCTTCATTAGCATTCTGAAAACTTGAACTTGGTCTGCTTACACAAACTACTTTTATATTTTATTATTTTAGCCTGTTGGAGTGGCTAACCTCAGTGTTCAAACCTGATTGTAATTATTCCTAATATTATTGTTCAATCTTTTCTAGGATACGTTATGTGCATTTTGCCTGTTTAACCCAGAAACAGGAGTGGACCACTTATCAAGGGAAATCAAAACATGCCCTGGAAATTGGCACAAGAATGCAACAATAACAGGCAGCAGCTTCAGAAACAACCTGGCTTTCAATTACTTTTTTGCGTTCTTTAATCAGCACGTCAATCTTTATCCATTGTGTATTTTTTACTTTTACGTCACAGACAGTCCAAATGCATTTCACTACATGTCGTACTGTGTACGGTACATCTTTACATATGAGAAATAAATCAGTATTAATTGAATGCTGTGATGCAGTTCAAACTGATCAGCTTCTAAAGCTACAACATCCATGCGAACATGCGAATACTCCGCAGCCTTTACAGAGAAACCGAACGTTCCACCCTTGTGTTTCAGCTCACTGAACTTTTTCTTCGATTAAACATTAAATGCCTCAGTGAAAGCCCCAACAACGAGGCCCAGAATCATGTGTAAAAGTGTCCAGTGAACTCCATCCTAAACATTTGGACACTGAGGTCCTGCATATACAGTGAGAATACAAAGACTACAGAGCAACATGTTAAAGCATAGTTCATCAAGGTTGCCAAATTAATAAGATCTACTAAGGTTTCGAGTAGACGTTAGTGATGTCCTACATTTGATAGAGCTCTCAGGTTCACACTAATCACTGTTTTGATGGAAGGGCAATTTATTAACAGTAGTTATTAAACATGTGGCTGGAGTTTCGTCAGCTGCTACTGTGCTGCGATTTCAGTCCAGAGATTTCTCCGAGGTGACGTATGATGGTCAACCCTGCTGTCTGAGGATACATGAAGAAAAAGTTTAACTAAAGATGATGTCATGACAACCTGCAAATTACCATTTACAATGTACTGGTGCCCACAGCACAAATGTTCCTTAAATGTATTACATAATAAAAGATACAAGTAATAGAAATCAACCTATTCCTTACAAATAGGTTTAATTTGTGTGCAGAGACGCGGTTGTGGGTTTGTGTGTGTGTATCGTTAGTTTGCGGTGCAACAACACACTGTTTACTAAAAACTCCAATAAAAACGGTATAATCAATCTTTCCTGGGAAAATTTCGTGTAACACGTTTTGATATGCAAATGACCACGACGACTTCATGAATATGCAAACGTGAGTGTGACGTCGCTCGGCGGCATCTCGAGCGCACAATAAGCTACTTTCCCCTGAACAGAGTTTCAACGCTGGCAACAACGGTCTCATTCATACAAGCAGACACACCTGATCTAAACACGGCTACAGCCAGGCCTTTAATAGTCCGGCTTTTTAAAATGACTCCGTGTATTTAAATAATGGGCTTCTGTTAGTCTTTTCTCGCCTGGGGAAAGTTTTTATTCGCCGTCTGGACACTATTATAGCTCACTAAATATATAAACAACACAATACGAACGCTTTGAGACGCTAAAACAGCGGCATATATTGTCCATGGTCTTTGATTTATACACTTTCTTGTACTCCGTGAACAGTAAAGGTCAAAGTCAAGTGCAGTTAGCTGAGCTAGCTAACGTTTCTCACAGACAAACAGCTGCCGAGACGCATTATAGACAAAAAGCGGTATGAAAATTCATTTATTTACCCTGTTCACTTCTTCCAGCTTGTCTCTCTGCTGGGCTTTCAGTAATCCAAATGCCTTTCCACCTGGGAAATAAACACAAACACAATCCTCGTTACAAAAGCATCCGTTATACGCGTTTTCATTGACGTGCACTTGCTGAGGTAATAAAGAGCAGCAAGCTAACAGAGTTCCAGGGGAAACAAACGCGCGCGTGTCAAATAGACAGAATTAACGGTAAACATGAATCAAATCGGATCAATTTGATTCATTTTTTAAATATTTGGGTAAAACGTATAATTATTACAAGACTTGCCTTGTACATTAGACGGCATGATGAGACAGGTACTGTACAATGCGGAGCGGAGAATCGGTGAGTCCTGTTCTCTCGTGATGAGGCGGAGGAGAATGAACGCAAGTCGAAGGAGTTCAGCAAGGCGAATCCTAAAATGACTCGTTCTTTGTATTTGAACGACTCATTGTGTCGACTCGGGAGAACCGATTCTCAAACAGAAGCCAAACAAATGTTTCAATAGCAAAATTATCTTATGATGTTAACCGTAAAAGTGAATGCTGTATAATAATTATATTGTAAACAAAAACAACAAGATTGTTCATATGGAGTCCATTTTTACAATATTACTCTGGCGAAATCTCAACGAAATTTATATGCTAGATTAATTGGAACGAGAATCGAATCTGTAAAGTGACTCAATACCTTTCGCTACGTGTTTAGCGGGAATGGGGATGGATGAAGGAATCACACCAACGCTCGGTTAATTTAAATGAGAATCGAATCCGTGAAGTGACTCGTTTTACCCATTACCCATTACCAGCTAAATCAAACCGACACTTTGAAGCTCGATTCTTTAAAACGGGAATCAAACCCGTGAATCAGAATCAGAAACAGAATCACATTTATTGGCCAAGTGTGTTGACACACACAAGGAATTTGGTTCCAGCAGTTTGTGACTCTCAAAAGTACAGACATACACAATGCTATACAAATTATACAAGACAATGGAGACGATGGGATACAATATAGACAGAATGAGTACAAAATATGAATATAGAATGAATAAAATGTATAAAATATGAATATAGAATATGACAGATCAGTTATGTACATAAAGTGTGGGAGTGCAAATAACAATATTGTGAAATATTATGCTTTTGTACAATGTACAACAGCAGTAGTGTGTAATATACAGATGATGTGATGACTGACAGTCCTGATAATGCAGTACTTATGATAAGAAGCAGTGAATATAATTAATTATGATGAGTTGTTGATCAGGGTGATTGCCTGGGGAAAGAAACTGTTCCTGTGGCAGTTTTAGTGAGCAGAGTTCTGTAGTGACTGTCAGAAGGGAGGAGATGAAAGAGGTTGTGTCCAGGATGTGAAGGGTCAGTGTGATTTGTCCTGCCTGGTTTCTGGTTCTTGTGTCGTACAGTACAAGTCCTGGAGAGTGGGCAGGGGGGTGCCAATTATTTTTTCTGCTGTTTTTACTGTGCGTTGCAGTCTGTTTCTGTCCTGTTTGGTTGCTGCACCAAACCAGATGGTGACGGATGTGCACAGGACCGATTCAATGACTGCAGTGTAGAACAGCATCAACAGCTCCTGTGGCAGACCGTACTGTACTTCCTTAGTTGGTGTAGAAAGTACATCCTCTGCTGGGCCTTTTTGATGATAGCGTTTATGTTGCACTCCCATTTCAGGTCTTGGGAAATGGTAGTGCCCAGAAACTTGAAGGCCTCCACAGATGACACCGGGCTGTTAGATATTGTGAGGGGGAGTAGTGTTGAGGGGTCTTTCCTAAAGTCCACTATCATCTCCACAGTTTTGAGGGTGTTTAGCTCCAGACTGTTCTGACTGCACCATAGCACCAGCCGCTTCACCTCTTGCCGGTATGCAGACTCGTCACCATCTTGGATGAGACCGATGAGCGTAGTATCATCTGCAAATTTCAGGAGTTTAACAGTTGGGTCACTTGAAGTGCAGTCATTAGTGTATAGGGAGAATAACAGTGGAGAGAGGACACATATCCGTGGAGCGCCAGTGCTGATTATCCGAATGCCTGAGGTGACACCTCCCAATCTCTCCTGTTGTTTCCTATCTGTCAGGAAGATGGTGATCCACTGACAGATGGAAGGGGGTATAGTGAGCCTTAGTAGTTTGGAGTGGAGAATTTCCGGAATTACTGTATTAAAAGCTGAACTGAAGTCAACAAACAGAATCCGGGCGTATGTACCTGGGCAGTCCAGGTGTTGCAGTATGTAGTGTAGTCCAATGTTGACTGTGTCGTCCACTGATCTGTTTGCAAGGTAGGCAAACTGTAGGGGATCCAGCATCCATTCTGTGACAGTCTTTAGGTGGGCCAATACCAGCTGTTCAAAGGTCTTCATGACAACAGTTGTCAGAGTGACAGGCCTGTAGTCTTTCTGTCCAGTGATGGAGGATTTCCTTGGGACCGGGATGATTGTAGAAAGTTTAAAGCAGGAGGGAACTTCACACAGCTCCAAGTGATTCATAATAATCATTGTGCTCACTCTTCAGCAGGTTATCGGTCTTTTTGCGCCATCGTGCGGCCAAAAGGAGAATCGCAAAAAAACAACATTCCTAATTTGGGCAAAATTCTTCAAACATAGTCATTTTCCAAATAAGGTCTGATGCCTATCAGATGTCTGTCCTGTATATGGCTTTGTTGTAATGTGCATTTTTTAAAATAATTTTTGTTAATTTACATTTACAGCATTTAGCAGACACCCTTATCCAGAGTGACTTACATTTTATCTCATTTTTTGTACAACCGAGCAATTGAGGGTTAAGGGCCTTGCTCAGGGGCCCCAGCAATGGCAGCTTGGTGGACGTAGGAATTAAACCCACAACCTTCCAGTTGGTAGCCCAACACCTTAACCACTAGTCTACCACATCCCCCAAAATTTGTAAAAAAGTTAATGAAAATGGTAATGCATTGAAGGTTTTTTTTTTTTTTTTAACCACATTTAATTAATATTTTGACTGGATTTTAAATTTAGATTTTGCACAGAACCCTGCCAGTAGAGCTCCAGCAGATATTTATAGACATACATGTATTGTTGTAGGAAGGACATTATTTACATTTACACTATCTACTGCAGAGTGTCACCCAAATGAGGATGGGTTCCTTCTGAGCATGGATCCTCTCAAGGTCTCTTCCTCATATCATCTTAGGGAGTTTTTCCTTGCCACCGTCGCCTCCAGCTTGCTCATTAGGGATAGGAATAGATATATAGTATTTTATGGTATCACGAATTTTAAGTAATTCTTTTTTAAATTAATTTTAAAACTTCAATTGTATATATTCACTTATTTATTTTTATTCTTATTTTTTCTTCTCATTCTTATTATATATGTATTTCCTTTTCTCTTTCTTTTGTTTCCATTCTTCTGTAAAGCTGCTTTGAGACAATGGGAAATTGTTATAAGCGCTATACAAATAAATTGAATTGTATTGAAGTATAGATGGGGGGCACGGTGGCTTAGTGGTTAGCACTAAGCACCTCCAGGGTTGGGGGTTTGATTCCCGCCTCTGCCTTGTGTGTGTGGAGTTTGCATGTTCTCCCCGTGCCTCGGGGGTTTCCTCCGGGTACTCTGGTTTCCTCCCCCGGTCCAAAGACATGCATGATTGGCATCTCTGGAAAATTGTCCGTAGTGTGTGATTGCGTGAGTGAATGAGAGTGTGTGTGTGCCCTGTGATGGGTTGGCACTCCGTCCAGGGTGTATCCTGCCTTGATGCCCGATGATGCCTGAGATAGGCACAGGCTCCCCGTGACCCGAGAGATCGGATAAGCGATAGAAAATGAATGAATGAATGAATGAATGAATGAGGTATAGATTTTGTTAAAATGTTATGTATTGTGACCAAATTGTGCAAAATGGTATTATTTACACAAATAATTTAAAAACATAATAAAGACATTCAAATGATTTATTGGACATCATCATGGTTTATAATACATAGGCAGTAATTCAAAAGTGTATGGTTGTATCCTATATGTAATCTCAGAACCCAGATTTATACTAGAGCGTGTAATTTGGCGACACCATGTGGTTAAATGTGAAACTGCGCAAAGAATTCTCGTTGATCAAATCTCCTCTAACTAATATATTTAAATCTCATATTTTAGAAGAAGTATGCAATATATATATTTTTTATATTCCCTATCTTCTTCTATTCCTTCACTTTAGCTCCTCTCTAGGCATGTTTTAGGTAGATTCTGGGCAATATCTGTCAGGCTGTCCCGCTCTTCTTGGATGTCCAGCAGATTTTTTTCAAGCTCCATTAGCTGCTCTTTTTGAGCCTCTGCAGCTCCAGTGAGTATCTGGAACTTTTTGTTCAGTGCCTGGCTATCCACGCTTCCCCGGAGGACTTGAAGACGTATGGCTGTCTCGGTCAGCACGTGGTCATACTTCTCCATATCTGTATTCCTTTCTGCTTAGTGCAAGGAAAGTTTTATGTTACGAAAGACAGACCAAGTAGAATGTAAATGTAATAATAATAATACTAAAAAAAATTAATCACAGAAAGATAAAGCAAAGGAAATGTTATAAAAAGAAAGGTGCAGAATGGTAAGAAATGTTAAATACTGAAGTGGAAAGTCAGAAGAAAAGAAAACTCAAAGTTAAAAAAGGGTTTAGGAACATACCTATTTGACCCAGCAGCTCATCTAGCATGTGTGTGAAACCCTCTAGCTGGCTCTTGGCTATCTCCATGCTGCCCATCACTCCCTTTAAAGAAACATCGGACTGTGGAGCAGAAATTTGGAGCAAATTCATAAAAGAGGGTAAACAATGAAAGTCTTCTTTACCTCTTTACTGATTGATATAAAATGCTGGCACTGGAGACTCCTTCCATAACTTTTATTACCATCATTATCTTTTTAAACAAAGCTTTACCATATCAAGTATGATCAAGTTTATTTTTGAAATCCAAAACATCTTAGATTATATGAAGTGTCTGCCATACAAATTTGTGAATGCGATGTTGCTATAGAAACCATAAGGTAGTTAGTATACCTTATATACAACATCATTATAATTAACACCTTCTGATTTAGCCTTACCAATTTCCAATTAATGCGATTTGTACACCAGAAATACTTTACAGTCCACGCAAGATTTCAGAGGTTCCAGTGGTTCCAGAAAAATAGTTCCCAGTTTTATTTCCTCCAGTCTAATACACAGGAGTCAAATTATCCCTGTACCAAGTTTAGACAAATCCCTTACTATCCTGAATAAATGTTTAATTTTGAGCTGAACGGCCATATTACATGCTTGTCTTGTTTTGAAATGAGTTCTGAGTTGATTAATCAGCATTATCTGAACATCTTTACATTTTGGTAATGTTTGGAACTTTCAGGACAAAAAAAACCCTAGTAAACCATTATCAACATTGGTGAGGATAAATCAGAAGGTTTTGATTATAATGACGTTGTATATAAGCTATACTAACTACTACCTTATGGTTTCCATAGCAATAGCTCAACTTGATTATACTTGATATAGTAAAGCATTGTGTAAAAAGATAATAATAGTAATAAAAGTTATAGAAGGAGTCTCCAGTGCCAGCATTTTATATCGATCAGTAAGGTTTCTAAGGAGAATTATGAACATCTGTTAGCTACTGCACAGCAATCACAAATTAAGATAAACTTTCAGGGGAAAAAAAAGTCAGTACATTGCTAGAACTTGTAAGTGTGTCGAATGAAAAGTAGCATGAGGTTAGTGGTGAAAAAATAGTCTGTGCTGAGGGGGTGGGGCTTTGTTTTTGGCTGCTGCAGACAGATCATTGTCCATTGGCTGTAGGTTGCTCACCCAATCAGAAGTTAGTAATCAATGTTGTTTTTTTGTGTTTCTTTTCAAATCACATCAAACTGATTGTGAGGGCAAGACCCTTTACAGTACTAAACTGACAGAAATACAAACAAGTACCAGAACACGATTCGTTTTACCTCGTCTTGCACATTTCCTGCTGCCTGAGCAGCTAAATTCTCCTGCTCTGTCAGCTGCTGCATGACTGCATTCACGACTGTCTTCAGTTCAGCAGATACCTTCTTTGTCTGCTTTCCCTTAGACAAAGAAGCCTTAGCATCCTAAAAGGGATTAGCATACAGATTTAGATTCCTTCTTTTCATCCAGAATGTCAAAGGACTGGAGTTGTATCTCAAGACACAGAGTACACTCACCGTCCACTTTATTAGAAACACCCGTACATTCATGCAGATAGACAATCATGCGGTAGAAACATAATGCGTAAAATGGATGTAGATACAGGGCAAGAGCTTAAGTTAATGTTCAGAGTGATGAAGAAAAAGTGGGATTTCTGTGACTTTAACTGTGGCATGTTAAAGTTGTTGGTGCAAAATGGGGTAGCTTGTTACTAAAACTGCCGATCTTCTTGGATTTTCATTTTCTAGAGTTTGTGTAGAAAAACAGAAGCCGCTAACTGAGCGACAATTCTGTATGTGAAACACTTGATAATAGATAAACGAGGCCAGGCCAGGAATTGGCATGAGCCACCAGTAAGAATTTAAAGTTGATATTTAAGTTAATGTTAATCTCTAACATCTTTCCCTAATTAAAAAAGTCTGATGCACCAGTGGCAAAACTCCCTGAGATGATATGAGGAAGAAAACTTGAGAGGAACCAGATTCAAAAGGGAACCTCGTCCTCATTTAGGTGACACTGGACAGTATATAATGTAAATGCTTTCTTACAAATAATCCCTTAGCAAGAGTGGTGATCAGAAAAGCATCTCAGCACGCACATCAAAACTTGAGGTGGATGAGCTACAACAGCAGAAGACTACATTGGGTTCCACTCCAGTCAGCCAAGAACAATGATTTAAGGCTTGAGGTTTTCTCAAGATTGCTCAAAAAAAAATTCCAGGTGTTTTACCAGTCTTCATCTGTCTAGTTTTAGTGAGTCTGTGCCAATAAAAGCACCGATCCTTGTTCTTGGCTGAGAGGAGTAGAACCTGATCTGGTCTCCTGCTGTTGTAGCTCATTCACCTTAAGATTCAATGTTTTGTGCATTCTGACAAAACACTCAAAATGGATGTTACGAGTGATTGAGTTTCTACTGACATCCTGTCCACTTGAACCATTTCCATCATTCTATTGTTTCATCCTTCAAACCCACTACTCTCAGTATGTTTCTTGAGTTTCACTTTTCAGTGCATGTTTACAGGTCTACATAATTAAACGAATGGTGGCTGTATACAGTCATCTTGACCATCTACTTCTTTACATTTGAATTGATCATACGACTGAAAACCTGCCGAGGCTTTGATCATGCTTTGCTCTCGTAATCTCTTAAAGCAAACCAATCCAAATTTACCTTAGCAATGGAATTAGCTGTCTTCTGAGCCTGTGTGGCTGTGTCTTTTGCTTGCATCGCATTCTCCAGCGCAGGTCTAAGCACTCTCTCAGCATGCCTCACCTTCTTCTTCACCTCCGTCAGGACCTTCTCCTCCACAATGCCCTCTCTCTTCAAAGCTGCCAGGGTCTGAGTGCGCACAACAGGCCAGTCCTTTTCTAAGCCTGTTGTAGAGGACAGAATGACAATTTATTTGTTTATTCTATTCTATCATTAATTTTATTCTCTGCTTTATTCTCATTTGTCCTGTAGCTTCTGGTCTGCATTTAAGGAATCAAACATAATGGAGTGCTCAGTTTAAGGAAAACAATGTTGTAATATGGGATAATGCAAAGTTGACTGTTAAAAAGTGCTGAAACTGATGACTTCTCTAATGCTAAACTGGCTAAAATGTTTCCCAGCAAAAGTGATGCCTGCAACAGATGCAAACTATCTTCAGCTGATCACCTTCATATGTTCTGGATGTGCCTGATGCTAATAGGCTACTGGTCTGGCATTTTTGGAACACTCTCACAGGCACACCCTACCATCATTGTCCCTAACGCATTGACAGCCCTGTTTGACAGCCCTTCCCCCAACACATGGCATCACCTTCTTGGCTTCCATATAAAGTCCCTGTGTGTCAAGTTTGCTGAGTCTAATCTCCAACATTGCCACAGCCTACGAAAATGGCTGCTCCGGATTCCAACACCCAGAACAAACACGCTTCCAGGTACAGCTGCCTTCCTACACATAACATGCACCATTTCACAGTTACACAGTAATTTCAGCCACAGAACAAAAGGAATTTCTTTCCCTCGGTTCATGGTGAAGTATGATATCACTATACACTCTGTTCCTGATGTTACTAAGCTTTTGTGTTGTGTTTGACTTTGCCTAGTCCTATTGCCACTATTTGCTGGTTACCTGACTCTTACTTTGCCTTCGCCTCATGTTCTGGATCTTTCCGCAGTCTTTTCATTAAAACTGACTTACCTGCATTTGTATCTTCATACAAATGGCTTGTTTTATTTGACACAGTATCAGTTACTATAGACAGATTTATATGTAAAAGTCTCTTAGCTGGTGAGTAAGCAACAGTTTATGCTGTAGCTGCCATAATGTAAGCGATAACTGGAACATTTTTGTTTATAGTCAACTTAACGAAATTTTAAAGGTATAAAATGTAGGACGTATTAATTAATAATAATAATTAAATGTATTAATTATTCTTTTAATTATTCTTTAATAATAAGAAAAATGTTAGAGTTTGCTGAAATGTTTGATAAATAAATATGACAGCTGTTATTAGGGAAAAAATAGCTTCAGGGTAGCAACAGTAACTACGCTTTATGCTGGGCTGCATCACACAATTGTCACGACAGAATCTGGGGTTGGAGCGAATGCAGGATGTAAGAATATATACAGTAAAATAGGATGAAAAACAAGAGCGAGATTTGCATAGTGACATTACAACCGTAACAAAAGACCCTGTGTGCTATACAAGACAGGTGCTATTTAAATAATAAACATGATTCAGATGCTTATGGTGGTGTGTGGTGTGATCATGTGATCTTATTGGTATTGTATTGCCACCCTGTTTTTGATTATTATGCTACGTCCTACTTAATTCCTTAGTTTTTTTTATACCCTAATATTTACCCTGCTCAACCCTTCTGTTAAACTTCCGTTATACTATAATACATCACACTATTTCTTTCTCTGTAGAATTCAGAAATTTCTATTCCAATTTTAATTATTTCTATTCTAATCCATTAGTATTTTTATATTTACACACTCGTTTAATACTATTAGCAGTAAAGTATTATCTGTTCAATCTTTCTCTTGTATTAAAAAAACTATAATCTATTCTATTACTATTTTTATTCTTTTTTACTCCAATTTCAATGCTGTCATTAATTCTTTTTGTATACTTCTTTCGATAAAAAGAGACTACTGGGCATTACGTTAGAACGAAGGAGACATTAACGTGTTGTGATGGATTCAGATAAATAAATAATGATTTGTGTGATGACTCTATGGTTAAAAGCTTTACCTTCTATTTGTCTATGGAGAGAGAATGCCTCTGATTCAATCTTCTTTCCTTCCACTACTGAAGCAAGGGCTTTCTCTCGGAGCCCCTGTGTAAGTGTTGTCAGCTTTACAAAGACAGAGACAGATATGATATCATTACACTGTAATACACTATAATTACAGTACTGTTTAAATGAAATACACGTTGTGTAAATGTTCAAAAAGGACATTTCAATGTCAAGTTAACTCTTAAAGGGATAAGTCAAAAAGGGTACAGTTACATTTGAGTATACATAAGCAGTCAAATGTCGTTTGATATTACTACAAACTGAATTTCTTTACTAAGCTCACCTGCTGGAACTCTTCCGTGGTGTTCAGATTGTTGTGAGTGTTTTCCAGCCGTGAGTAAAACTCATCTCTGCTCTTATTTAGGAATTGCTCCTTGGACTGGATCAACAAATCCAACTCAGCCGTCCTATTGGCCAGATCTAGACTCTGAAATCAAAGTGGTTGCATTTTCAGACACTGTTAACCATATTATGTGCCATAGGTTTATCTCTTGAAGGCATTCTAATGATCAGTTTATTAAGATGCAGAGCCGGGGAAAAAGATCCTAGCAGATTATTGTATTTATCTGGTTTTGAGGATCGATGTACATAATGTCTCCAATTTTTCTCTGTGAGAAAATGGCTCTAGTTTGTGAAATTAATTGAATTTTCCATCGCTTGCTAGAAACATCATATTTCTATAAGCTTTTAATGATCTGTTACTCTATGCCTGCCTCAGTTAAAGGGCTCTTATTAATATTGCATGCATGTACAGCTCATAATTCAGTACGCCTATTAGTCTGATTAATTAATCAACGTGTTGTGTATTTTGGCCTTCTGAAGTGAGCGGTTGTGTAGACCTGAATCAGCTGCGTATCCTGTGTTATTGTATTATCTGCTTCACTGAGCTGCTCAACGGAGGAGGTGTTCAGGGGGTTGTTATTTATGTCCTTGTGCTGTTTGGGGAGAGTGGAGGTAACATTTTGTAGAATGGCCTCTGCTTCTTTGTTCTGCTCCTCCACTGACAGGTAGGCAGCACGGGTCTCGTTCGCCTGCCGTGTGAGATTCTCCTTCAGCTGCTGCAAGTCTGACAGTCTGACACACACATACACATACGATCACCATGACATCTTCGTTCTCTACACACTAAATAAAATAAAATAAACAAAGACACAGAATACTTTGTAATCAAGCAGACCCAAGAGCTTTTGTGCGGTAGCCCAGTGGGAATCTGGGTAAGGGATGTGGTAGCCTAGTGGGTAAGGTGTAGGCCTACCAATTGGAAGGTTGTGAGTTCAAATCTCAGGTCCTCCAAACTTACTGCTGCTGAGCAAGGCCCTTAACCCTCAACTACTCAGTTGTATAAAACTTAAGTCAATCTGGATAAGGGCATCTGCCAATTTCTGTAAATGTTTTACACTTGAAAAGGTTAATTAACTCCAGTAGGTCAGTGAAAATTTGTGCTTTCAACAACCATGTTCAGATAAATATCACACACAAACACTTTAAATAGCGGCTTGTCTTGCATTTTCACAACAGTGAAAGAATAATAGGGAGGACACTTGGCCTAGATCTTTAAGGATTGGTCTTGAACAGGTCTACTATTCTATGCCCGAGAAGGTATCCTTATCTTTTTTTGGCTTTAATTTTGTCATATAGTTGATATCCAAGTTGTGCATATTTTTTTTTTGAGTTTCTTCTTATTATTTCTGACTGTGCCATACAGTTTGTCCTGTACAGACCTTTGTGTTGTAATTAGAAGTCCTCCATTCAAATTTCCACTTGAGTTAAAGAAACCAGGAAAGATATTTTGCTAATTTGATTGATACGATGCCCTGTAGATGCTGTTTGATGCAAACCAGTAAACCTAGGCCTATGTGGTGACTTAGGAGCACATTATGTAATTTAATCAAAACATTTAATTCAAAACTGTTCAATATGTAAATATTATAATCTTGAGTATTTATTGTCAATGCAAATATTAGCTTATTATAACAGACTAGCTTAAAACAGTCTGCTTGATTGTGGGCTCACTATTCACAATCTAGGCACTATCAAAATATTCCCATTACAGCTTTTATACAACGTACACACATCATTACTCACCGCTCAGTAAGCTCTTGTAAATGGCGCTCTGCGGAGTTATCCTCTAGTAGATCCAGCAGTATGGAGTAAGTTTTGTTAGATGCTTTTAAAGCCTCTCCTGCTAGCCCTTCAATATGAGCAGCCATTTCTTTGTGACTGGAAGAAAAAACAACAGAAATGAGTTTTAACATCATTAAGTTACATCTGATGGTCCCAATGCTTAGATCCTAGTCATTTTGATGTAGAAGGTTTCAAATTCTTCAAAGTTTGTGCTTTCCAGGACATATAATTAGATACCACACTCAACTTCTCCTCATTTCATTTGCTATTCATTCTAACTAATGTATTCATATTCGCTATACAGATGTATATTATATTATAAGACACTCTTATATTACTCTTATAAGAGTATATCTTATACTCTTATATTATATAAGACACTCATATTGCAAGACACTCTTGCTTTGTGTCCTACATTGCATTTGGTTTCTTTCTTATTAATTGTAATATAAAGGTGCTAAATAAATGCCTCAATCTCCAGTAACCACTTTATCCTTATCAGGGCCCTGGATCCTTAGTCTATTCCACCAACACTGTGCATGGAGCACGTGATTGGATTTACAAGGATGCCAGTCTACTGTAGCACACGTTCACACTGAAGGATATTTCAAATATCTGCATGTCTAATCAGCATGTTTTGGACAGATCGAGAAGGTAACCCATGAGAACAAACCAAGAACCCTGGAAGTGTGAGACAGCAATGAAACCCTCTGCACTGCTGCAAAATAGATGAAACTTATATCATTATCATTAGACAATTAACCTTCAGGTGACTGTGCAGAATGTTTTATTAGACACTTCTAGCACTGGTTAACTTAATCAGCTAACAACATGGCACCACGTTCACTCTCGAGCCATTTGATTCAAATTGATTTCGAAAAACTATGCATGGTTAAGATCCTCCTATTTAGCACTTCGTGGCCCTTTGTGAAACCACCAGTTTTAAGCACTTTTATCGACTTCATTACTTCAAGCCATACAATTCATTTTTCTACATTAGTCTCTTCCAGACCAGCAGACACATAATGAGCTGACAGGACTGCAGTGTAATTTCCTAACCCACCTCTTAACCAAAGCTTCCGATTCGTTCACAAAGGCGTTCCACTCTGTCGGTCCTTTGGGGATAATGAATGGGATTACCTGAGACAGGAGGACAGAAGTCAACACGGTTATTACACTTCACATTCAAACCACAAAGGTTCTTTAGGAGCTGTATTCAAAATTGAGAGTCCTGTATGGTAATTTGTTGTAACTACAGTAATTCATACACAATATAGCACAATGATGCCATTTGAGAAAATATAACCATATTATTATGAAAAAACAGTTCAAAGAATGTCCAGACTTCTATGAACCCTGCACAGACTGCACAGTGGAGCTTGGCAAAAACATCCTAATCAGAGCTAATGCTCGCTTTTATGACACATTAATTACTCCCATAACATTATGATCCTAGTTAAAGCGAGTTAAAGCGGCCAGCTTATCCTTTAAAAACGTGGTCATATTTTCTTCTGGGAAACTAATTTGATGACACAAAATGGGTACATCATGTCCAAACAAATGTACCTCAGGACCACATTAAAATAGTCTGAAGAGACATAGGACATCTCACACATACACAGGCAGACACAGACTAATTGGATTAAATAGTACTATTTGTGGCATTAAGCTTAAGTAACATATATTTAACAGACAAAAAGGGGGATAAATATCCATCCATGCAAACATCATCCATATTACATAGCGAATACGGTTGCCAGATTGTGAGGTATTTGCACTGCAACAGTGTTTAGGTATGATAAGCTGCACATCCACATGAATGCCAGGACTTAGTTTCCCAGAGCATCACATTGCCTCTTGCTTTTTCCCATAGTTTATCCTGGTGTCATCTCTTACATAGGCAAGCCATGCGCAAGCACCCAGATGTCCTCTTGATGTAAAAAAAACAGACCACCTTCTTCTATTGTAGTTGCTTTTGGCAGTGGTCAGGGGTTCAGCACAGTCTGTAGCCACACAACTCCATATGCAGCAAGATGTAATGCACTGTTTGTTCTGACACCTTTCTATCAATTCCAGCATTTTTCCAGCACGTTTTCAGCAATTTGTGCTACATTAGCTCTTCTTTGGGAATGGAAGAGATGAGCTGGCGTTCACTCCCCATACGCATCTTTGGTGTTTCATTGGTTATACTTCCTTGGGCCACTTTTGGTAGGTATTAACCACTGCATACCAGGAACACCCCACAAGACTATTTACGCATTACTTTACTACTCCCTGAAATTGCATAACAAATCATTTTTTCGTCTAAAGCATCCAAAAGGATTCGGACAAACTAGCATAATCATTCTCTAAACTGTACTTGATTGCAAGTTCACTTTAGTTAACTCAGTTTAGTTAGAAATTTCTTCACATCTTTCCATGTTTAGTGGATTTCAGATATTTTAAAATCACCCTCTCTCACTGTTAACCAAGAAAAATCTGTGCTATCCGGAGGAGCAGATGTTCCACAGATGCCATGTCATGTGACATCATCACAACATGCATTCAACCAAAGCATCCATCTATTCACATTACAAAGCATTACACAGGTGTCTTCACTAGTGGTTGTTTAATGGAAGAATCCATCCATCCAGTTTTCGAATTTAAAAAGCACCAAAATCTCCAAACTGCATCACAAAATTTGACAATAAATAAATAAATGAATGAATAAAACAAATCCTGGATTGACATGTTAATTAATTTGTAGGTGTAATTCTGAGGAAACAAAACAGCTATTGCAGTTTAGCTAACCGTGTTAACACAGTCTGATGCCCTCTGTAGGTGAAAGACAAAATTGCAATGTGTTGGCCGTAAGTCCATCGAACATACGCTCTATTAAAGAAGCAGTATATCACCTGGGGCTGGATTTGGGACAGTCCTGGATTAAAATTAGCCTTCCTCCAGGCATGAAGGCCTGATAAACCATGCTCGGAATTTTTAGCTAAAAGTTTAGTGCTGAGACATCGGAAATGTATTAGTATGTAACATGTAGGCTTGACAAACTGGGCATGCTTACTAGACTGTTAAGCTCAGAGGTCATCTTCTGAAGCTGTGCCTGTGTTTCTGTGACAGCAGCGAACGTGTCCATGAGAGCACGGCATTCGTTTGTTGCCTTTGGCGTCGTGTTCTCTTCCTTGCTGCTTGGACTTCCTTCTTCCTTCAGAAGGCTGCAATTCATTATGCTGGCAAAGTTGTACAGCTGCAGCTGTAGGGCTTGAGCAGATGTTTCCAGCTGTGTGAACTGACTGATGAAAGCTTCCCGTGCCTCTGCACAAAAAATAAATAAATAAATTTTATGATTAATATTGTTACACCGAGGCTGTTAAAGCTTAGTAAATTTCATTAGGCCTTTTTAATTGTAATACGAAAACCAGTAAAAAAAAATACATTTATTATACAATTCTGTAATTAATTTAACTTTAATCTTCACAACTCACAAATACTGTATCTCTGATTTATTAACTTGAATTTAGCTCTAGGATGACTAAAAAAACCTTCTAGGCACACATTTGTGGGTTTCTCTAAAATATGAGAGCAATTTCTCTGTTAATGCCTTTTACCTTGGATGGCCAGAAAATCCTCCAGTGCATTAGGTAAGTAATCCTCGCCTTGATGCTGATGCAAGTGATTCTCGAGCCTGTGATGCTGGTGAACGTGACTAGGGCGCACGTAGACTCTGTGTCTGAAGCTCCTGCAGTCGTAGTTGGAAAGCAGTCTCTCTAAAGTGTGCAGCTGGCTTTTGAGTTTAATCGCCTGTGGAGGGAAAAAGTAAAAGAAACACAGTTGTGTGAGAGTCTGACTGCAGTGTCTTCTTATAAAACGTATCTATTATTAGATACGAATTCTCGTATTCGTTCCTTTGGCTGGCGCTTGCAATTCTGACCATAATAAAATAATAAAAGTGAAAGTGACGTGACATACGGCGAATCATACTCAGAATTCGTTCTCTGCATTTGACCCATCCAAAGTGCACACACACACGCACACACACACACACACACACACACACACACACAGTGAAACACCCAGAGCAGTGGGCAGCCATTTATGCTGCGGCACCCGGGGAGAAGTTGGGGGGTTCGGCGCCTTGCTCAAGGCCAGCCACCTCAGTCGTGGCTGGCCCGAGACTCGAACCCATAACCTTAGGATTACAAGTCAGACTCTCTAACCATTAGGCCATGACTTGCCCCAAATTATTGTATGTCTAAAGCCATTGATGGGGGGAGTCGTGGCCTAATGGTTAGAGAGTCTGACTTGTAACTCGAAGGTTGTGAGTTCGAGTCTCGGGCCGGCCACGGCTGAGGTGCCCTTGAGCAAGGCACCGAACCCCCCAACTGCTCCCCGGGCGCCGCAGCATAAATGGCTGCCCACTGCTCCGGATGTGTGTTCACGGTGTGTGTGTGTTCACTGCTGTGTGTGTGCACTTTGGATGGGTTAAATGCAGAGAACTAATTCTGAGTATGGGTCACCGTACTTAGCCGTACGTCACTTCACTGTTGATGATGCATAGCAGCCTATATACAGTCGTATGCAAAAGTTTAGGAACCCCTGACAATTTCCTTGATTTGGGTGTTTGGATCAGCAATTTTATATTGATCTATCAAATAACTGAAGGACACAGTAATATTTCAGTAGTGAAATGAGGTTTATTGGATTAACAGAAAATGCGCAATATGCATCAAATCAATATGCATGTAAATGTAAATAATGTCCTTTCTACAACAGTTTATAATAGTGCAACCGAGAGCTCCTGAGGAACTAATGGGTCATCGCAAAGTCTGAGTTCATTACAGACCCAACACCAATTCCTTCCTGTCAAAGTCCTCAAATGATTGCTGATAAAAACCAGACCATACAGCTGACTGACACAACATTGGTTCAATGAAGGTATGATACTGCAACATAATTTATTCTGAACACTTATCCTAAAGCTACTGCTGTACCTTTCATTTCCTCACACTGGAGACTCCTTCAAAATCCCCATGTAGAAAAAGTAACCACATCCACAAATAAAAGTTTGTAATGTCTGCTACTTCAGACATTTCTCATTTGAAATAAATCATGCCCTGATGATATAGAGTTACCTTGAGAGTTCACATATGGTATGTAAAATGTGTGAAGCCTTAATAAATGATAACTCATAAGAATATCTGTCTACCTGAGAACAGAGTCCTTCTCCTTTCACTGACATTTATCTCCTTTATCTCAGCAAACAATCTATCTCTTATAGTATAGGACACTTGTTTTTTTTTGCCTGATTTTAATAGATAGGTATGTTTCCTGTTATAGGAGATAATTAAATCCAAGGGCAAAGTTATTGAGGTGCTGTTATGCTGTTATTCAGACATGTTGTCAGATTTATTTTAGTTCACCTCAACACAATCTCAGATGCCTGTGAAACACAATATTGCATTATAAATGGAAATTGAGATGTCAGAGGTTTGATTAATATGTGACTTTACACATATCTGAACAAAAAAGGATTTTAGTCCTTAGAGGAAAAACATATCATGCTGGAATAACAATTAGTCAAAGTTATGGTACAAAATTATCAATATAGTAAATAAAGTGACATTATTAGAAGATTATATATATATATATATATATATATATATATATATATATATATATATATATATATATATATATATATATATATACTTGCTTCTCTCACCATATAATTGATCTATATTTTTGCTGCATGTAATTTGTCATATATATATATGACAAATTACATGCAGCAAAAATATAGATATATATATATATAATGGGGCAAGTTGTGGCCTAATTGTTAGAGAGTCTGACTTGTAATCCTAAGGTTGTGGGTTTGAGTCTCGGGCCGGCCACGACTGAGGTGCCCTTGAGCAAGGCACCGAACCCCCCAACTGCTCCCCGGGTGCCGCAGCATAAATGGCTGCCCACTGCTCTGGGTGTTTGTTTATGGTGTGTGTGTTCACTGCTGTGTGTGTGCACTTTGGATGGGTCAAATGCAGAGAACGAATTCTGAGTATGGGTCACCGTACTTAGCCGTTGTCACGTCACTTTCACTTTTTCACTTACATACACATACACACACGCACACACACACACACACACACACACACACACACACACACACACACACACACACACACACACACACACACATTATATATATATATACAATCAGGTAGCAGCAGCACAATTCAACAAACAACATTCAGATACAAGTCAAGAGATTCAAATCAAGGTTAGCATCAAACATCAGAAAGGGGAAAATATGATCTAAGTGACTTTTGACATTGACTGACAATATTTTTAGGCCAGAAATATCTTGTTAATGAAAGAGCTCATGGAATAACAGCCAAAGCTGGCAGTAAGTCTCCAGTAACTCACCTAATCACTCTTTACAAATGTGGTGAGCAGAAAAGCATCTCAGAATGCATAATATATCAAACCTTGATGCAGATAAGCTACAGTACAACTGCAGAAGAACACATCTGGTTCCACTCCAACAGCCAAGAACAAATATCTGAGGCCAGAGCTGGACAGCCTCGTTGAGAATGAGCATGTATGAAGGTTTATCCAGTCTTCATCTGACAGGTTCAGTGAATCTGAATTCAGTGGTGTGGATATCTTTTTCTCTTATACAGCTTAATTTCTTTACCAAATTTATGTCCCTTCTATGAATGATATTGTCAAGTAATTAACACAAACATGATGTTAACAAACAGTATTTTGTTTCTACAGGCCCACAGTTTATTCTATTTTAACAACTCTCCAAAATTACCTGCTATTACAGTAAGTAACTTCCTTATCCAGAAAGTGATTTTTAATATTTCTATGAGTTAATAAAGATGCATTATAAATAATTGAATCTAGATATTTGTTTAAATTCCATTTTAAAATGAAATGTAACAAAAAATTCAACATGTGCATCTAGTTCTATTCATACACACTATTCTTTTTAAACCTTATCCTGAACTGGCTTCTTTAATACAAACCAATGCCTCCATTGTGTCTTCATTCTCAGGCACCTAGAAAGCTGGATCACGTTTAATACATTTTCAGTGTTCTAGGTAAAGTGTGTTGTGTCTCTAGCTTTACATTTCTGTTTTCTCTTTGGCAAACACAAGCCACCTTGGCATGCTTATTCTCTCTGAATGGAGAAATGATGCTACATGCCTCAGTAATTTTGTACTGTTAGGAGTAAAATGAGCATGGTTGGAAAGCACTCTTGGCAACCTGTGATAGCGGGACATCAGAACAGTGCAGTGGTAAGCTAGAATACACAAACAGGAGAGAGAGTTACAGCACTGAATGTGTGCTATGGATGTTTGAAATAGTGAAGAAGATATTATTAAAGCCTCAGGTATACGTCTGGTTCGTTTTGAGTGTAAAAGCATTTAAAAAGTATTCAGAGTTTCCTGTAAGCTATGGTAGCTTGGAATCTGTTAAAAGGATTTAAATATGAATTTTGTATAAATCTTGTCAGGGCTAGGACAAGAAAAATAAAAACTATACACTAAAAACTAAACAGATTTATATATTATGTTAGCCCATAGATAAAGATAAAGAATCCAGGATCCCAGGGAAAAGTAAATGCTTTCAGGATAGTTTGAAACATATTAGTTTTGTGTAACAGTATGGTCTGAAAATTAGTATTTAACTTAATAATAATGACATATCAAGCTCTTGGTTTAATGGTTTATAGATTTGTTGTCAAATGTCCATGACACAAGTCTCTGTTATCACTTATGTTCATAGCAATAACACTCTATCTATCTATCTATCTATCTATCTATCTATCTATCTATCTATCTATCTATCTATCTATCTATCTATCTATCTATCTATCTATCTATCTATCTATCTATCTATCTATCTATCTATCTATCTATCTCAATTTGTCATTTAACAGGAAAACACAGTATGTACAAACTGCTTTGCTGATTTACACAGCCGATATTTCTTCCATAAACGTCCCTTAAGAAAAAACTTCTCAGCTGAACTATCGTTAACAGGAAATTAACAAATGTGTGTGTAACCCAGATTACTTACTTCACTTTTAATTCAACTGCATAAAAAATTATCTACTCTCACTTTAAAATTTGGCAATTAGGATAGTGAACACTATTATTTTAGCCATGCCCACTGTCACATACTTAGCCATATGTCACATCACAAACTGGTTTAGAGAGAGAGAGAGAGAGAGAGAGAGAGAGAGAGAGAGAGAGAGAGAGAGAGAGAGAGAGAGAGAGAGAGAGATGCTGAAAGGACATTTGGTGAATTGTTACATGCTACTTATATATAAAACAGTAAGCATTTCAGTGTAATTGAACATTTCAGTGGATTGTTATGGTTATATACACCATCTACTGAGGTATTTTATAGAGCTTGGAATTGTGAGTACTGGCATGACATGTTAAATGTCTTATTTAAGTTTTTAAATGGTGATATAAGTTCATTTTTCCTGTATAAACTTGTTTACATTTTGTTTTTAGTTACAAGTCTGAAGAAAAAAAAAATCAAGATGGAGATCTACACGCTTCTAGTTTCTAGAAGGTTCAAGTACTTTGCGCCAATGATAATCTACAGACAAGTCTTATTATACAGGCCTTTTTCAGTCACTCCTCAAATCTGCTAGCTATTTTTATGCTTTTACAGCTTATTTGCCAAGCTAATAAGACTGTAGTAATCACACTCTTTACACAGAAATTAAACTTACCGCACCCAGTCAGTAGCATGCTGATTAGATGGCTATGTATGGCTAAGTACTTCAACTATCTGTTCAAAATACATTATACAAAATAGATTCCAGTCCACTAATTTGACTGACTAATTTGACTTTTTCAAATAACAGCACCGGAACGTTTTGTTTTCTGCACAACTCGGCTTGCCTGCGTTTGTGACATAAAATTTCAAACCGGTAAGTGTAGGCAACATCATCAGCGAAAATGGCAAACACTACTTTTATATAACCTTTAGCTTAAAATATGAACACTTGCCACTTATAACAGGAAAGAAGAATTTACTAGAAGAGCCGTTACAAACATGCACAAGCTAGCTAGTGACATGCTGTAAAGCGAGTGTGGCTTCTTTTTCATCCATTTCTGTTTGCGGAGCTAAGAATGAATGAATGAAGACGTTAGTATAAGAGCGTTAATTCATATTTATGTCAGAAGCTCTAATCCTTCCTCCTGTCTGCCAGCAGAAGTCACAGGCTCCTGAACACCAGGCCGATTCCAACATTTACCTACTGTTTAATTCCTGTTTCATGTGTTCCTCAGTATAATTGTGAAGCCAAACTCTTTACTGCCTTAATGTTTCCTTCATTTGCTATAGTATACACTCATCATCCACTTTAAGATGAACAGCTGAACACCTGCTTGATTATGCAGGTATTTAATCAGCCTATCATGCGGCAGCAGAGCTTCATCTGTTCACATCAAACGGCAGAAGACATCGGGTTCCTGTCAAGAACAAGAGACTGAGGCTATCGTGGGCACAGACTTATCGAAACTGGATGGTTATTAAAAAAAGTCACCTTGTCTTTTTCCAGTCTGTCCAGTTCAGGTGTATCTGCCTATGATACCTTTTTGGTTGTTCTTTTCTTCTCCCCAAAAGTCTGGACTTTCTCTCCTGTTCCTTCTTATCAACATGGTCTACAGGATCATGCTCTGCTCACAGTATATTTCTTGATTGTTGTGAACCTCCCAGGAGATCAGCGGTTCTGAAGATACTCAAACCAGCCCAGCAGGTACCAACCATATGCCACAGTCATAGTCACAGACATTATACCTTTTTCCCATTCTGCTGGTTAATGTGAACATTAACTGAAGGTCTTGACCTGTATCTGTATCATTGTATGCACTGTCCAGCTGCCACATGATTGGCTGATTAGATACCTGCATAAATGAGCCGATGTACAGATGTTCCTATTCAATAGACAGTTAATGTTTATTGCACAAACTGTATACCTTTTAATCTGTTGTTGAGTGCCTGTGCATTGACCAGTGCCTGTTTATGTACATTGAGTTATTTGAAAATCCTTATAATATGGGTTCAAATTCTCTAAGATTCTTCCTTGTTAAATGTCCTTACTTTAGTTTGGACAACATGTATCCATTTGTTGTAAAACTCGAAAAGACTATTTGGATTTGCTATAAGAACAGAAATACACACACAAACAAACACACATGCACATACACACCTGGTCTCTGATGAGACTGTAGCACACAGGGCACTCCTCACACTGGTGGGTCAGGGGGTTTTGGTAGTGGTTAAGTGCACACTTGTCACACTTGTAACCCACAAATCCTTGGCGACATGGACACGTCCCATTGGCATGGCATTGCATGGACACCGATCCCATTGGGTCACAGTTACAGACTGCAGTTTTTGAAGACAGAGAGACAAAACAAGGATGCACATTAAATGTTCCAAAATATTTTTTCCGAAATATTGTAACAAGTTTGTGTCTCATGCTTTTCATACTCGCATAGTTTATAGCATAGTAAGGCTTAATGAAGCCAACATTTTATATCGGTATATTCTGAGATTTCACAAAAAATGATAACTAGGCAACTATGAAAATGCTGTGTTTGGTTAATGTTGGCATAAAAGTGAAGGGATGAACAAATAAGGCTTTATTTGTGCAACATGCATTAATTGTTTTACACAACAGAAAAATCTCCAAGTCATGGATTAGATATCTGCATATGATGAAAACAGTTGATTTCCATTCTCAATATATCACAGTATAGAAAAACTGGTTCTTACCATGGCACCAATTGAATTATTACTAATAGTACTACACAGTACAAAAAATTGGTCAATTCCCATCATTTTAATTTAAGTGGGTTGAAAATTGTGTACCTCTGCAGCCTTTGGAGGAAAAGCCAAAAAATCCCATTTTACAGACGTCGCACATTTTGCCCTCGATACCCGATCGACATGTACACTGGCCTGTGATTGGGTGACACATTGCTGATGAGGAACCGATTGGATTGCAGTTACAACTGTAGAGAAGAAATAAAACAAGCTAATCAATCGCTCCAGATTTTCATTCATCAGTTGCAATTGTCTGATGGTTTTTTTAAACATTTATTAATTATTGAACATAGCAAAGGTAGGAAGTTTAAGGGTATCATAAACAGTGCATGTTTCTTTGTGGAACAAAACTCTATGAACTGAACTTTTATATTCTGAAGGAAGAAAAATATTCAATGCCTTGAAGTTGTTAGAGCAGAAGATAACTAAACTAACCAAATTCAACAAATATGACAATTCCACCATTTAGCTAAAATATCTGTCCTGCATTGCAGCCTTCATGAAATACTTTTCAGTCGAGGGACAGAACTTTCGATTTGAGATAGAGCTCACGGCAACAGTCAACACCATGCAGAAAGTAATTGAGAGTCCGAGTTCATCAGTCGTTTGACGGACAAGGACGTTTTGGCTCTGCTGTGAATTCTATTGGCTTGAAACCTGGAAGATGGCATTGAACTGCAGTTGATATGATCAGTTTTACTATGATGGCTTAGGACTACAATTGCTATGTTAGCATTACAACTTTCACTCAGGTCTTCTTTGGTGAACAAGACAGTCTTCATGTTAAAACTAGAATCAATTTACAGGTAACAAACTTGCAATTTTTAACCATATCGTATAAAATTATAGAATAGAAATTATTGCACTGCATCTGGTGTCATTGGGATAAGGATAGGCTTTTTGAGCCTTCTTCCTAATATTGTCTCAGGGAGTTTTTCTTTGCCACCATGCCCTCTGCCTTGCTCATTAAGGATGGATTTGATTTATACATTTAAAATGTATACCCTGAATTTATAATGTATCTTTTTCTGTACAGAGTAGTGAATGTTAAAAGTCTGGGATCTGCTGTGCTTGATGGACAGATCGATGAATGAATAAAGGCAAGTGTGTAACTACAACTCACCTGTTGCAGCCCAGCCCTGGCTGCATGTTGAAGTAACCGAACTCGCACTGTCCACAGTCTCTTCCTGTCACATGTCTTAGGCACAGACATCTTCCTGTGTGAGGATCACAATCATCCACTGCCCCCAAAGTGCCAGAGGGGTTACAGGCACAGGCTGAAAATTACAGACCACACATGTCTAATTCAGTATGGTCCGGAGATCTACAATTATTTAGCAAAGACCGAAGTAAGCTGAAGTGAAACAGAGTTATTGTTACCATCCTGAAGATTATTTTCTATATCATCATGACTGTTATGTTCCACTTATATCACAGCGCTTGCTGTTTGTAATAGTAATGACTTTATTTTCAAAATCAATCTGTTCACACAAGCAGAATCACTCACATAAACACTTTTGGGAAGGCCGCAGGCTTCTATCTAGAGCGTTTCCATAGTAACCGCTTTGGCATTTTTCACATCGGTCCCCGTCCGTGTGTCCTAAACACTTGAGGCAGTGGCCGGTGACGTGATCGCACACGCCTACTGCATTGGGGTCCGTGTTCTCGTTACACTCGCACCTTACACATGGCCGCACCACGCCATGCCGACCAAGTGGATCACCGTGGAAACCGTCCTCACATAACTCACATCTGGTTCCTGTAAATCCGTTGAACATGCATGCACAATAACACGACCTTTGTTCTTTTTGGCACATAGCAATTAACATTATCTCGCCTCAGAACCATTAAAACAGTTATTAGAATGGTTAGATTTATTGAACATTGTAAAAATTTAAAAAACTGTGACTCACCCCTCTGTCCTGCTGGGCAGTTGGTACATACCACCTCGCCTGTCTCTGGCACCTGGGCACAAGTGGTACGGTCTGGGCAGGGGCAGGGCACACAGTCTCCTGGGCTGCCAGTCAATGTGTTCCCATAGTAACCATCCTGACAACGCTCACAAGAGGGACCGGTTGTGAAGTCTGTGCAGTCACAGACACCTGGATCAACACACACACACACACACACACACACACACACACACACACACACACACACACACACACACACTTTAATGTATTAATACAGACTTGCACACCGGAGGACCAAAATACTGCATACCCTGTATACCCACTCGCTCATTACAGCCACTGTTTCATGCCCAGGGTGACACTAGAGTCTTACACTCACTGAGAAGAGCTGGCACAAAAACACCTGACACATACACGCTTTGCAGGAGAGCACGAGCCTGGTGAATACATTATGAGTTTCTCTGAGAACAGACAAATCGAAGTGTGTCAGAGCAGCCTAGAAATGTAGAACTGGGCATGCATGTTGCATCCATTTGGTTTCTGACCGCATCCTCGCACAACGTCAGATAACTTTACAAGAAAACGCACACACACACCATCACAGAACACATCACTGACAAGGGAACGCTTTATTGACGCTCTTTGCTGACAGATTCGGGGCAGAGCGTGTACCACCTTTTCTCGACAGTAGAGGGCAATGTATCGTTACTGTCCAAAAAAAGAGTTAAAGGAGCAAGTGGTGGGGGAAGGGGATGTAGATAGAGAGAGAGCTAGTGAGTGAGGCAAACCCATGTGTGGCCAATTCAGAATCTAAATCCAGCCCGACTGTAATTGCTTTAGAGACGTGTTTAGAGAAAAAAAGAATCTAAGGGTAAAAATGCTAAAGTAAAAAAAAATTACAGACAAACAAGCCATCACACAAACCCCTTGGGCCAACAGTGTCCCATGCCTCATTCCAATATCATAAAGCGCTTTAGGAAAAGACATCCCGAACGTCATTCTTTTTATAACCTTGTTTTCCTCTTTCCTTACGGACAGGGTGCTAAAATTGATTTTAAGTCATGTGTGTCAGAATCAAATCCGTATGCTCCGCTAGTACTGCATAAAGCCCTGAACTGTAGATGCTTGAACGACACTCTGGTGACTTTGTTAAGCATCTAAAGAGAGACCGGATGCTTTGATGGTAGTTCAGTGGCTTTGAGTTTAAATCCCAGGACTGTCACAGAGCTGACATTTGGTCTTTGAGCAAGACCCCCAACTGCTTAGCTA
The DNA here is from genome assembly GCF_022655615.1 of Tachysurus fulvidraco. NCBI lineage: Eukaryota > Metazoa > Chordata > Actinopteri > Siluriformes > Bagridae > Tachysurus > Tachysurus fulvidraco. Next base: position 10,329,636 of record NC_062543.1, read on the forward strand.
TACGCCTGGATTGCATTGCAGCAGGTTGGGTGGGGGGTGGGGGGGCATTTTCCAAATGAACAAATAAAAAGCCAAGTAGAATGTGAGAGAGAGATGCTGATCCCGGAAGCTGTATATATTAGACAGTACATGATACCATCATACATCCTGAATGAATCTGGTTACTGAGTTCCTGTGTGAAGTCCATATCATCAGCAGAAATCTTATACACCCTGAAATCAGTATATTGATTCAAATATTTTTATATTTCCTGTACTTATCTCAGGACTCCTGTCTGCAATATGCTTATGTCAGTTGAGACATCTTTACTTGTAGAAGAGTAATAAATTATTATTTCCATATCTGATGTCACCCAGAAGACACAGGGTTCTCCAAAGGTTTCATATTTTTCTTGCCTAAGGGAGATTTTCCCGTTCCTTCTGATTGTTGTGACCAAAAATGTTTGAAATTTTTAAAGGCTTCTTTTCAACATGAATGGTTTTCTGTGATTTTTGCACAAAAGTACTACAATTGGTGAAATTGCATACAGAGGATTCACTACCTGAAGCCTGAAGACAGAACAGGGATTTGGTTGAATGTATGTGAAATCTATTGAAAATCTGCGATTATTTTTGATTCTCTGAATATCGCAAAGCTATCTTGATTTTGCCTTCATTTGTTTAGCTTAAAGTAAATAAAAACCTGGAGGTTCTTTGTGTCACCACTGGCTTGTTCATTAGGGATCTAAATGTGCTTCTGATTTTCAGTAAAGCTCTATACAAATCAAATTGCTTGAAAATAAATTTTCCATATTATTAGGAACACCTGCACATCATGTAATTATCCAGCTGTTGGAAAAACATTGTCTGGATTTTTTCCAATCTTCAGCTGCCCAGTTTCATTGAGTCATTGCCCACTGCATCAGATTACTGTTCCAGGCTGACAGGAGTGGAACCCCATGTGGTCCTCTGCTGTTGTGCCCCATCTGCCTCAAGGCTTGGCAACTCAAATAACCAACCATTGCAAAAACAAAACGTTAGAGCCTTCTTGTCAGCCTGAACCAGTGTGGCCGTTCCCGGCTGACCTCTCTCATCAGCAAGGTGTTTCTGCCGACACAACTGTGCATGAAAATCCCAGGAGATCAGCAGGTTCTGAAATACTCAAATCAGTCCGTCTGGTAGCAACGACGGCTAGTCACTGAGATCACATTCCCCCTTTCTGATGTTTGATCTAACCCTTAATTAGAGGTCTTGACCTGCATGTGTATGATTCTCTGCATTGTCTTGCTTCCGCCACCTGATTGGCTGATCGGATAAATGCATCTTAAAAATATTTATCACTTTCACATTGTGTTAGTGAACAAAAAATAGACTAGGCTTACAGTAAATGGCTTAAAAAAGCAAATGAGCAAGCAATCCAACAAATAAGTACAATTTAAAATTTAAAGAGCTAAATGGAATACGAGGTTGTAGCAATAAGAGTGCCAAAGGTGAATATTATTTTATTCCCTGACTGTGGCAGTGAACGTTAGTTACTTGTTAATATTGGCTCGGGTATAATGGGTATAATGATGCATAGCAGATGGCCTTAAGACTGTTATTAACTGTGTTTCTCCCTTTGTTATCCAGAAATAATTTTTTTTTTGAACAGTGGATTTGATTTTAGACAACAGCACATCACAATATTTTAATAATTTATCATGATGTTTATTTGTCATGATGTACATTTAATATTCAGGAACATCTTCTGCGACACATGTATGCAGGTGTGTTTATAATTTAAAGCAAACATAAAACATTCAAAGTCTAATTCAAAGCCTAAGTTAACCCCCCCCCCCCCCCCCCATGTTGGCACTTTGAATGTTGTAGTATTGTGAGTGCACTCTTAAAGCACTTTCTCACCTTCTTATCCACACACACACACCCACGGTGCCTCTGGAACGCTGAAAGCCTCTTGACCGTACCTGACAGATCTAAGGCTGAGGAAAAGAAGTCGAAGGTGGAAGCAGAGCTGTGTGAGAGACTGCCTTTAATGAAAAATAGCTGTTCCACAGGAAGACTCTGGTCTTTAAATAAAAATCGGAGCTTGGGGGGACAGCTCACTTCCCGCTTTCCTGCATCTCACACTATTTCAGTTTATTTGTTCTGCTAAATTAGATTTAAGAGGTATTTGATTTTGCAGGCTTTTGGGAGGTCGTTCTCTACATATGAGCGTGTGCAGACCAAACCATAGCAAACAACACTGGGGGGCAATACATGGATTAAAAAAAAAGAAAAAAAGAAAAAAGCCCCAGAAGTCAGCACATAATGGACGGACAAATACGAATCATCTTCAAAGCTGTAAACACAAGCAGCAGCATGCCGAATAAAATCCCGGCTAATAACAGCGTGTTAATTGAAAGATTACCTAAAGATGACTTTACAGTAACACAAATTATAATCAGTGATTCTGTAGAATTCTAAACCGAACTGCAAAAAGGGGGAAGTATTACACGCTGAAAACAGATGACAGGCAGCTGAATGGTCCAAGAGAGCAACGTTGGCTGACTGTCTGGGGTGGGAATAATGGCGTACTCTCTCTCTCCAAACAAAATAAGGACGGACATTCAGGGTAAAATAAAAAAGGCAAGGTTTTCTAGTAACACACGCAGCTTTGTAGAAGTTCTACTCATCCAGCTTTCTCTCACACGTCTGACTAAGTTACACAGGTTTCTCCCTTCTTCTCCATGAGTATATTGTCCCTTGAAGGCTACTTAAAAAAATAAATAGTTATGAACCTGTACAAATTCATAAAACATGTCTACTTTCATATGAGATTCATATTAACCACAACTGTTGAGTGCGACTTGACAAGGAAATTCAATGCTGAACATGGACATTTGTTGGCCTCTGGGGAAAAAAAAAAGGAGTTAGCATACTCTGGTGCTCAGGTGGTGGAATCAACTACCCTAACCCTAACCCTAGGATTTCCTAACCCTAACCCTAGGATTTCCTAACCCTAACCCTAACCCTAACCCTAACCCTAACCCTAGGATTTCCTAACCCTAACCCTACAGACGATTGTCTTTCAAATGAAAACCAAAGGCCAGCGTCTTCAGCCAGCACTTAATGTGGACTAAATACTATTTATTTATGTACTTATTTATGACCTCTTTCTCTAACGGGGTTTTAGCTTGACAGGATCTTGACTTGTTTGCGCTAATTAGTTTTTGACGGCGATTATAAAGCACTTCTATACGTCTCTCCGGATTGCTGTTTTACTAAGTGAAGGCACATCAGCACCAAGGAGTAAGCTTAATTATGTCGGTCACGCATTAACGAAATACATAAACTCATTAGTTTAATATTCCTGGAGGTACCATTACCTTCCTGTAGTGAAAGAGACTGATGAAGAGAAAAGAAGAGAAGAGAACGTAAGAGAGATGGAGAGAAAATGACCAGGGTATTCCCCTTTTTTTCTTTTGCTCCTTTTTAAAGAAGATAAATTCACCAATAAAGAGAAGCGAGAAATGAAGATAGAGAGAGTAGAAAATACTAATACAAAGAATGTCCATTAAATGTGTTCTCTGCGGTCTTCTGTACAGATCGGAGCTCGTCTCAGTTTTTACGAGGACGTGTTTGCATCAGACATATTAACCGACTGAAGTGATTAAGCTTACGTCTAATACAAGAACATCTAGCAATCTTGATCAAATCATGAGAAAAACACACTTGGCTTGGCTCCATTAGACACACTTGACTGCTTTAATTGCTGCATTTGTTAAACCTGGCTCTTCACCCAGCATGACTCTCAGAGAGAGAAAATAAAGCAGGCCTCGAAATAGGATTAAAGATTTCTGTGTCATATAGATGAATATTTGTTTTCCTCCAAGAGAGATTTCCAAGCATATTATTTGCATTAGGGTAATAATTTACCTACAGCGACATCTGATAGATTGAGGATCACCTTATTAATAATCACCAGCAGCTTTTATATATTTAATGGTTCTTCCATAACCATTAAATATATAAAATATATTCTAACCAGGGGGACACGGTGGCTTAGTGGTTAGCACGTTTGCCTCACACCTCCAGGGTTGGGGGTTTGATTCCCGCCTCCGCCTTGTGTGTGTGGAGTTTGCATGTTCTCCCTGTGCCTCGGGGGTTTCCTCCGGGTACTCCGGTTTCCTCCCCGATCCAAAGACATGCATAGTAGGTTGATTGGCATCTCTGGAAAATTGTCCATAGTGTGTGAGTGAATGAGAGTGTGTGTGTGTGTGTGTGTGCCCTGTGATATGCTTTAAGAGAGTGAATGAATGAATTGAATATTCTAACCAACCATGTAATAGTGTGAACAGTGTTATTTTATGGAAAGCTTCTTATACCTTCTTTACACTCTCTTTAATTTTCAATTCAATGTATTTGTAAAGCGCTTCTAACAATGGATGTTGTTTCAAAGCAGCTTTACAGAAGTATAGAAGCAGAATAAAAATTGTATAGTTTAAAATGAAGTTACTTTTTATCTCTAACATTTATCTCCAATGAACAAGCCTGACATTTTTTTTCGGAAAAGTCATAAGCCTATTTATACATGATCCATGCAGTTCTATTGATTTTCTATCAAGGGATCAGGTCACACGTGCACCCCATAGACTACCGAATGTTTTGTAGCCAAACCCTTAACTCCAAATGTTCATTAACACAACATGAAACAGGAAGCCGCCCTCTTGCCCAAAGGGGCCTCGAGATTACCATATCAGCATCTGAAGCTCAGCGGGTGTCCGTCCTTATTTAGTTCCTGACTTTATTTTCGCTCTCAACTCTCTTCAGGCAAAGTCTATTCCCCTCTTCCTGACATTTGTATGTCTCGCCGTGTTGAATTATTCACCGTATTTTGCATGGCTAAATGTCAGCACCTCAGAACAGCTCCTTATTGTTTGCAGCTCTTTCAGTCGAGAGAAACAGAAGGGGGGGAAAAAAAACAGAGAAAAAGGAAAACGATGCTAGGCGGAAAATGGAGGAGTGAAAAATACGTTTTATTCTGCAGAAAGAGTTCACAATGCTCTTTCCTTTCCGCACATTTATGGCGATGCTAGTTGATTATTAGCATTTATTTTTAAACAAATACTATAGTATTGTGTCATACAGAACACTTTATTACTTAAAACATAATATATTAAGCCTTCTTTAATATATTTGTAATAAATTACTAGAGCGAATCATTTCTTATCATTATTATAGACTGAAATTCATGCTACATGGTTGTTAGACCTCAACTCCACGGGATGAGTTGCCTTTTTGACGTTGAAGACTCGTATTCAGCTTGAGATGTCATACTTCATCAATCAGACCAGGTTCAATCTGGTTCTGAGCAGCTATTTACCTCTTAATCAACAAGTTTCTGCTCTCCACAGACAACATGGCCATAATGTTTACGCCTCAAGGCAACAGGATCAAGCACTTTCATTACCCTTTTGAACCAGCGCTCTAACAGGAAGCATGTCTCTCCCTGTATAATACGAACCTTTGCTTGTTATGTCATTTGCTTCTTTTTGAACTTCTCTCATACAAAGTAATCACTGAAAATGCAGATGTGAGGGACTACCGGGTTTACCACAGAAAACCCCATACATCATTCTGCTTTATTGCAGGCTTTTGAAATACAAATCACGGACATATTACTTACAATTGTGCAAAAGTGGCTAATTTATTACTTAAATACGGGCTTTCAAATTTTAATTAAAAAAAGTCATGTATAAAGCCTTCTATATATAAACCTTTCTGCTTACCATGGCAGTAAAGAGTGGTTGTTTGACATACCATATCCTTCCTTAGAGCTCGAACCATTCTGATCATCTCCTCTGATCTCCACCTCTCTCGTCTACAAGACCTGCAGCTGTTTTTTTTTCTTGCTCAACACCATTTTGTGTTAACTTGTGCATGAAGATGCTTTGTATAACTATTTTTCAGACCAGATGTTTCTCTAACTCTGCTACTGTAGAAATTTGGGACTCATCCAAATAATGATGGTGGAGCTGCTATGCTCTATGTTATTTTGTCCCCTTGAAGAGAAGGAACTTCTGATTGGTCCTGTGTAGGAATCCTTGTCAGCACACAATGCAGCAGGTTCCAGTGCTGCTCTCATTTTCGTTTGGATTCATGACACGTTTTTATTTTTAATAACTTCCTGATCCGACCTCTGTCCCTCATTATGTTGTTGCACTAATATGCTCACCTGCTTCCTATTACCTCTGGTTTTACTCTCTCTGTTTGTGTGCTGTGTGTATTGACAAAATGGGTGCAAGCAATTGGGCTACATATATATTTAACAAAGTTGTAGTAGTTTCAGCTACACAATGTGCTGGTTGGATGTCTGATGTATATGGCAAGTCATCTAATTAGATTCTACAGGAACTGTGACCTTGTGTGCTTATGACGATCTTCACGATCTTTGATTTTTCCAAATGATGTGAAGTTCATGGTACAGACTCATGGTACATGGTACAGACTTTCTTAAATGAAGGATCTATGGTTTGTTTTTGTAGGTACATAGATTTTACACTTTCACACCCCTAAACATGATGCTGAACAAACCAAACTGTGATTGGTTACTGCACATGTCAGTCAGACATCCTCTTGGGTGGTGCTTTGTGGCCAATAAAAGCTGCTGTCAGTCTGAAGGTTTGGCCACAAAAGGCTACCTACTTTCTTTTTCATTTTTTTGTGATTTTTTTTAAAAATTCCCTTTCATTCCATGTCATTTCGATGAGAAATGAAAGATTCAATGTAATTTGCACTAGGTTATAGTCTCATTTTCTTTTCCTCCCTCAGAATGGATAATGGCTGTTTTAAAGCCTAAAGTTTGAAAATTCAGGAATGAGCGATTGTACCGCTCAGCATATTGCACATAATTCTAAAGCTGTGCGCTTCACCCTTAGATCTAACCTTAGAAATAAAAATGCAGATGATCTATGACTGATGAGTTGTGAAGGCCTTCGCTCCCTCGTTCCGTTCGCCTCCTCTCCGTTCCGTACTTTCTCATCTTGCATTACTTGCAAATGTTGCCCTTCAACCTGTCCTTAAGAAAGGAAAGGGTTTCAATAAGCTACATGGTGGCCATAAATACATACCGTTGTAAGCACCAGCAATATGAAGCAACAATATAGAGGGAAAAAAAAAATCTATTATATAGCACGGCTGGTCTCCACGATTATTATATGACATCAATATTTGGTGGCCGTCAGGGTAAAACACTACACCTTCTGGGGAAATTGCATCCATGGTTTAAAAAAGTGTTAGGCATATTTACAAGGAACACTGCGTGAAAGATTTATGACAGGGAAAGAAATGATAGATGGCTGTTTGAAGATAGTGTTTATGTATACATTGCAACTTTCTATAATTCATGACTTAATTCACGTGCATGGAGTATAATCGAATTATCTCGTGAGCTCAGGAAAGAGGCGGAAAGAGGAGTCTAGAGAGCTGGAGGGACTGAAAAAAGAGCTTGACACAACCTATTTGTACAAAAGATAAATTTACGTCTGCGCACTGCAGTTAACGAAGGCGTTCACGTAATAAGTCGGTGTTTTCTCTATGCCGCGTTTTATTGCATCATTCTCCACCCCAAACACCCCTCCCACGCCTTCCTGCATACTCTAATTTAATGGATGGCAAGTCTTAAATTAACACTTGAGAAGAAAAATACACAGCAAAAGAGAGGCACAAGCACAACGTACACGCATCTGAAGGACATATGCTTGACTTCATTAGTCCTCCGTTGTTGGATGAGCAGCGTCCCGTTTTTTGTTTCTTCCCCACCACAAATATTAACGTTTTTGCAATCTGTTCTGTCGCTGGCAGTGACACAATCTGGAGAACATCTAATAAATCACAATTATGAAAGCACAATAGTGCAGCGCTCAGGCAGAAACACCGCTTCTCTGCTCTTGCTGCTAGTCTCGGCTGAACGAATTGATTAGCTATTAGCCAATTAATAGTCAGTTGCACCTCATTTGCAAGTCCAGCAAAATTCCCAGCTCATGCGTATGAAAATCAAATAGGTGTTTTCTTTCAGCTCTCCTTGTACACTTTAAAACTTTTCCGAAAGGGAGAACTAAACTGAATAGCCTTAAAAAAAATCCTTAAAATTCTAATAGGCTATGAATGAGTTTGAAAAACTTTTGTAGTACGAGGAAAATGAAGAATGGCATGTGTATGTGCTAATGCCGAGCAAAGCTACTTTCAGCAGGGATTCGTCACAAGCCTAATTCTATTTACCAACCTGAAAAGGATTTAAGCAGCTAAATGGCCCTGAACGGCGCCTATTGCAACTGGCATTCAATTGCACTTTGAAGTTAAACAGATTCATGAATAAATAAATGCACTGAGCTCCTCCTCCTCTCCTGGGACGGAAAAATGTCTTGACCAAGGCTTTTCCTTTCGTTCCCTCGCTCGTCTTTCTGCTTTTGATCCTCTTACAACTTTCTTTTACACGTGCCCTGACCTTTTCCATCGCCTGTCTCCTCCTTTCTGCTCAGAGTGCTTTATTAAACACCTCCCTGGCTCTTGCCTCACAATTATCTCTCTCTCTTAAAGCATATCAGCTCGTGTTTGACATTAATTTGCAGCGTAAAATCCTTGCACTGAACTAATCGCTTTTTACGCTCATAAGGGAACTATGAAGGTTTAATTTGCAACACATTAAAAGAGTCTGAGTTCCTGGTAAGTGTCAGAGAAAGCAGGGGAGAAAAAAAGGGATGAAGACAAAGGGAACGTGTGTTTTTTTGGTCACCTTTCACTTCCCACTCACCAGTCAGCTCTCATACACAGTATAAGCACTAACTACTGTATATACAGACATTTCGATTCATTCCAGTGAGTCAAGTCATTTGACTCTGATTTGTTGAGATTTATTCACAGATTCGTTCACCCGACTTTACAGTAAGTTTCATCATTACCGTGTCGCCTTTTTTCTCTTTTAAATAGACCTGTTTTGAAAGAAGAACAGCCTTACAGGTGAATTAAGACCTTGGAAAGTCTTTTCAAAATCATAATGCTAGCACAACAAATTTTCACAAAAGCACAGCAATGACACATAGTCATATAGATTTGATGTCTTTTTCTTACAGTAACCTCTTACGACCTATGAAAGATTTACCTTTATTGACCAAGCCGACATCGGTGAGACAAGTTCTCATTTGTTCATGAATGTCAATAACCTGTTTCTTAGTTTTGTTCTCGAACCTCAAGTGCTATTTCACTCATAAGGAGCTAAACATCACTAAAGCTAACCGGATGCAGCTAACTGCTGCTTATGCTGCATGTCAGGGCAGCATAACATAATAATAAATAATAATAATATGTTTAATTTATATAGCGCCTTTCCCAAGCTCAAGGACGCTTTACAAGGTACAGTATTTCAAGACAAATGAAATATCGTGTAACTAACAAACAAACATATATGCAACATTTGCACATGACGAAGGATCACATGCAGCTGCATGAGATGATAACAGAAGACAGGACTATACACAAAAACATACAGTGCAAGAGATAGGACTCTACATAGTACACGATACATACACCACATTTCAGAAAAATTAAGGACTCCTAGTACATATGCATTTACTAATAATGAAGGTTGAAAAGGTGGGTCTTAAGCCTTGATTTAAATTCAGACAAAGTGGTGATAGTTCTGAGTGCAATGGGTAGGGAGTTCCATAGTGTTGGAGTAATGACAGAAAAGGATCTGCCACCCACACAAACATAGTGCTGTCAGCCCTCTTCCACATACATGAGCTAAAGATTGGCTGTTGTCACTATTATTTACAGGTGTCTTTCTTCCCACCCATGCATGGCAAGCATTTTTTACAAAATTTTTACTTGGCCATGGATCCCGGTTTTAATAAGAGAACAGACTTGTGGGAATTTAATGGAAGTTAAGATAGTATTTCCACCAGCATAATGCAAGCACAACAAAGAATAAAAAACAAAGTTACCTGGCACATGTCACATTTTCAGCTATATTTGATGTACTTTTCAGACGTTTGGTGCGAGCAGTAACCTGTAAAATGTGGATGAGTTCCAGCAAATGCATTATCAAGAGCTATGGTTAGGTCATATTCAATCTTCTGTCAAATCCAGTGCGGTGACATTTTCATAATCTGATTCAGATTCGCTGATGCTCTATAGATTCCACATTAAAATTTAAGGAAGAAATAACACTTGCTGATGTTTCTGGCTGAAATTATGCCGTTTTTGCTGCTCACTCAAGCACACAGAGGAATTCCACAGAGGCCCATAGCCTCTAATGGCTTTCACTGGCTAAATTTGATAAGTTATTCTGGTATTTATGTGGGTTTTATCTATTTTTTTATAGTTAATATATTGATTATTGTATTGGTTCTGTATTGATACGTATCCGTATCCTAATGCCTCAATTCTGTGAATATTTTAAGTAATCACTTTGCCATCACTACAGTACTCATTTTCTACAGTTAAATATGTTGCATATAGAGTCATTTTTATCAATTGTGTCAGTTTAAATGGGTGAAGTACCCTGTTTGTACTGAAGTAGGTTTATGCGGGTGAATTAGACGGCATGTCTGCAAGACTGGGAAATGGGGCAAGACTTTTAAAGGTTTGCTTAATGTCAGAAAAATAGGGCGACAGTGTGGTGCAGCGGTTGGCCGTACTGTTCCCACTCTCGCACATGTACGCTTCACACTCTCGCACATGTACGCTTCACACTCTCGCACATGTACAGTACAGGTCTAGCCTATATTATTATTAATTAGCCAGGGGCTGGTTAACAGAGCTAATGAGAAATAAAGAGGTGGTAGTGAACTCGGCCTCACCTACGCAGGCAATAATCTCACTATGCAGGCCATTAAATGGGGTAAAGGGAGGGAGTGCAGGAGAAACAATAAGACAAGATGACAGGGCAAAATGAGATAGAAATTAGACAGGGATGGAGGTGCGAAAAAAAAGAAGAATATATGACATCCTGTATTTAGCTGACGGATTGGACGTGCTTGCACACAATCTGAAAGCCTCTAACCCCTGTGTCCTGTTTTGGACAAACTGACCTATTTTAAAGTTTTACTGAAATTGGAACAAAGCTCTAGCACTTGTCACATGCTCTCTAATTAACAAGCAAAAATAAGCACAAGATTATATTCAGGTCATTTTGACCCGAAAGTAGTCATTTGAATTAAAAAAAATAATTAAAGGATTTTGTTCTCACAGACCTGTTTCTGGATGACACGTCCCATGCTGGTTACAGTCACATGGAACACAGGGGGAATATGGTCCGCCATTAGGACGATCTCGGGTAAAACCAGGTGCACACAGCTCACAAAACTGTCCCATGAATCCCAGTGGACAGGTGCACACTTCAACCCATGGGGCAGGTGGTGTGAGGGGGGTGTTGGAGTAGGACTCGACCAGTGTCGCAGAGGTCAGTGTCACACCAGAGAGCTGGGAGGTATCTGTGGATGGAGAGAAGGTCAAATTTATTTTTTGTGTAAAAAAAAGAATGTTATGACCATTTTTACCTTTCAGTCTGATAGTGTTCTCATTTTTTATTTTAATTCATATAAAAAAAAATAGCCCGCTCAAATTTCAAGACCTTATGGTGTTTAAACAGTATCAGTATGTTCAGTATGTTAGATATGAGCCACTGCAACTGAGATAATAAGGTTTCTTTTTCATTAATGCATGGCTGCTCACAGCATCAGAAATAAACAAAGTAGAACTTTTACTTTTAATTCTTTAATTTATCCTGATCAGCTGTAACATAAATCCAACCACCTAATATTGTTTAAGTCCCCATTTTTGATGGGGACTTCAACATGCACACATGGACCGGTCTGTAGCTATGCAGGCTGAAATGCACTGCCTATTCTGACATATTTCTATTATTTATATAAACACCCTTATTCAGAGTGACTTCTCATTTATCTTATTTATACAGCTGAGCACTTGAATGTTAAGAGCCTTGCTCAGGGGCCCAGTAGTGGCAGCTTGGTGGCCTGGGAATTGGAACTCAGGACCCACTGAGCTACCACTGCCCCCTAGCTTGGTGGACAAATGTTCTGTGATCAGAAATGGTGGTTAGAATTACAGTTTTTAATAGATATACTTCTATGTGTACTTATGTCAGCCACCTTCACACACATACAGAGGCTCACGGTGCATCCCAGTTTGCATACTTAGTCACTGTTCTTTGGCATTTTTTATAAATAGTGTGAAGTACCTGGATGATGCACTTCACACATGTGGAATGTTGGACAGTCAAGGGCTACCAAGTGCTGACATTGTTTATGAGGGAAAAAATGCCAAGATGCCAGCGGTGAGTGCGATTTCATACTAATGATCCAGATGGTACTACCCTTCTAAAATTCATACACTAGACAATTAAGTGCATGGTCTGTGGGAAGCAGCTATAGTTTACTTCATAAAATCTAATTAAGCAAAGCAAATGGAAAAATGTTGATGTGTGCTTTTAGACCAGGAACTCCCAGGGCTGATTCACTAGCACCCATTTTCCTGCTTCTATATAAACATAATTTATTTGCTGGTGCATTGATTCAGAAGTGTTAGCACTATGGGGATACTTGAGGAAGAGAACTGCAGAGCACTACCTTCAAACTAACATGTTTTTAGAACATGAACATTCCAAAGATTAATGGCACTCATTCGAAGAGGTGTAGCGTAAGATATATTAGGCCATTCCTTTAAGCAAAAGCATTCATACATCAGAGTAAAGGTTAAATAGTTGTGGGTTGTCTCAGGTTCGATGACAGACATTTTAAGTTTAATTGACTTTGGACCAGTTTGGTCCCTTTTGTATTGATCCTTTCCATGAAGAAAAGCAAGTACATACAGGGCAGAAATTTTAAAGAGCCCAAGGCATTATCATATAACAGCAGTGAAGCTAGCATTTACTTATACCAAGTAAATAAATTAGATTAGTGATTATCATTGATATTTCTTTCAAAGTGCCAACTTACTGGGGGATTGCTAACATCTTTTATATGCAAAATCGACATGCTCCCCTAATGCCTCCAAACCAATTTTTAAGCTGATAAAACATTCCAATCCTACAGGAAAGGTGACTACATAATGTTAACAATATAAACCATATAATTAAAAAAAAAAAAGCTAATTTGACAAATATGAAAAAATCTGTCACATTCATAAGCAGTCTATAAAAGCACTTAAGTTGAAAGAAAGATCTCTAAAGATCCAAAGATGATTTTAGGCTGCGGAAATCCAGCAGAACTTCCACAAAGTCAACCTTACATCACTCTTTATGCTATGAATCCAACTGAGGATAATATCAGCTACTCAAGCATGTTACATTTCAGTGGCAGAGGGTATTAAGAATTACAACCATCTTCTAGATGGGTTTATTGATTTCATTTTCACACATCAATACGATGGCCAGAGATGGCACATTCTTTAATACTGGCTTCCCCAGTGCCCATATCCCTTACCTCTGAGTAGGATAAGAACAAGTCTTGGTTCTCTATTAAAGAAAGATGAATTTACATTTAAAGAAGTTCAAAGTCCATCTTCAAATACTAAAATGCCTATGATTGGTGAGTGGAGGTTTGATTGACATTTTTAAATAAGAATTATTTTTTAATAATAAATATTCTGTCCGTCCAAGTATTTAAAAATGTAACTAAAAACCAACAATCGTTTAGTTGGTAACTTGTCTGTAACAGAAAAATTTAATTGAAAAATTAAAAAGTCATTTCATTACAATTTCTAGCAGCTGTGGAAAAAATGTTTTGCGAAAAGTTGATTTAAGAGCTTTTCAAAGCCAAATTGTATCTTGCGAAAACTTTTTTCTCTGATTACCAGAACTAATTGTTACTTTAGGACTAGGTTCAGTTTACAGTTGCGTTTTTGTGGTTAGTCATAAATCCCATGAGCTATAACAGAACTTTGTGCCTTTAAACTACTGTGTAATATGTTTATATAGGCTGCAGGTTCTCTAAGAAATAGGTACAAGAGCAAGCAAATCCCTGCTGGCATATCTGCAACGTGAATGGTAGTGAGTGGATACATGTGTAAAGAGGTGATGGTGGTGTAGAAGGGTGTATGAAAGAATATTAAACATTTAATATTAGGTCATTTTTCACTAGTCACCTTGACCGAATGTCACGCTATGATATGACCGTGAAGAGAAACGCTCGGCATAAACTCTTAAGCTGCTGACGTGGTAACAGCAACAAAAGTGACACTCCGGCTGCTTTGATTTATGTGAATGACAATCAGACCTGAGCTGTGTTACTATAATCGAATAAGCATGTAAGTCATAGCAAGGTATAATGATTCTAATAATGATAATGCAGTAGAGTCGCACACTGCAGCATATATATGTAATTGTCCCTTAAGGCAACATGTTTATTTTGGTAGTCGAAATGCTATCATGTTTTGCTGCCAAAAAGAATCAGAAAATATGCAGATGCTAAAAACTTACCATGTACAGTATACAGTATTCGTGGAGTACTCGAGGTGGTAATACTCTGTATGGTGTACACTGAGCTAACACATCCCCACATCTCATTTAAGCATCACACACATGTGAGATCCAATTATGGGTGTGATGATCATGTCCACATACACTTGTCCATTTAGTGTATGTTTTTTTTTTAGTAATCATTTGTACCTGATGGTCTAGAACTGGTCTATTCGGTTCCCGATGGTCTGCAACTGTGCACGTGCTCAAAAGCGTACATTCTCCTTTGGTCACGCACCATTTTCCTATCAGAAAATTTTAACATGGAAGAACCACACTTCCAGAAAAAAATCCAGAATGCACTACATCTATATGATGCAGGCTTGACTCAACTAGTTAGTAATCTTAGCACACAAGATCAAAGCTAGTAACAGGTTCACTGCCTATTCCAAGAGTACAACTGTTACCATTAGGGCTCTTATATATGTAGTACAAAACATAGCTCAAACTCCAGAACACCAAACATTGAAAATGACTAAATATGAACCAAGAAATAAATTAACCAAAAGCAATTATTGCATCTAATGTAAGTTCAGCCCCTCTTATTAAGAAAACAGCAACAACAGAATTTCATAGCCCAATCATAAGCTAATCCATAAGCCATCCATAGCTCAATGGACAAAAACACAGTCTCACCAACAGTCACATGTACTTGGAAACATTGGCTTCAGTACTCTACAAAGCATTAGTCCAACAGGCTAAATTTAAGAAAATGCAGACCAAAGACTGAAGGTCTGGCTTTAGGCCCCCTTTCAGGTAGCCCTCCAGACTTTTTTCCATTGTTGGTTGCAGGGAAAAAACTGACTCCCACTTGAGCAACTATAATGGCTGCCCCTACGGCTCAAGCCAGAACAGAAGGTAGTGGAACAGCAAATACAGATACATATCCAGATGATACCTGAACCCTTACTCTTTACTGTAGAGTATTAAATTATTTACAAAACCTTTTTTTTGTTAAAAGAATAAGTGATTGAATCTTGTAAGTTCAAATATTTGAAGTTTGCTTTTTTCCTAACTGGTACAGTAAAATAGAGGAACGCAAAATATTTATGAGGGGGTTTTACTGGGGTGGAAATGAGAGAACCTGGAGGAAATCCAGAAGTATGAGAACATGCCAACTTGGCAGAGGAGGGAATTAATCCACAACCCCAAAGGTGTGGGGCAAAATTGCTAACCACCAAGCTACCATGCCCCCTTGGCATGGATGCTAGTTAGATATATTTCATACAAAAAAAAAACATCTCTGTTATTTTCACCCCTTTTACTCATTTAAGTGCAAAAAGTTGTGAATAACGATATTGTTGTATGAAGGATCTTAACACGTTTTGAATTTATGAAACAATTATAGATTTTGTTTGGTTCATTCGGTTAGGTTACATATTAAAATTTGTTTCATTTAACCTAATATATACAGTATATAATAGCAAAAACGTAGTAATTAATAAAAAAATGCTTTAGTATTCCATCATCCATGCATTAAGTTTGTGAATTTTCTCTATATGTTGAAACTTCGGGGGGCACGGTGGCTTAGTGGGTAGCACGTTCGCCTCACACCTCCAGGGTCGGGGTTCGATTCCCGCCTCCGCCTTGTGTGTGCGGAGTTTGCATGTTCTCCCCGTGCCTCGGGGGTTTCCTCCGGGTACTTCGGTTTCCTCCCCCAGTCCAGACATGCATGGTAGGTTGATTGGCATCTCTGGAAAAATTGTCCGTAGTGTGTGATTGCGTGAGTGAATGAGAGTGTGTGTGTGCCCTGCGATGGGTTGGCACTCCGTCCAGGGTGTATCCTGCCTTGATGCCCGATGACGCCTGAGATAGGCACAGGCTCCCCGTGACCCGAGGTAGTTCGGATAAAAGCGGTAGAAAATGAATGAATGAATGTTGAAACTTCGCTTAAGCAGCAGGTATCCACAGCCATTTTCAGTGCTGTTATTTGTTTGGATTTTTAATGAGTTTCTGTAATGTATTCTATAATTCCTCCCTATCTCTACTTTCCAGTCTTTGCAAATCTCTGCCCTTTATTGAATAACCAACATGCCAACTCTCAACTCTCTCTCTTCTGTTGTTTTTTTAACCCTCTTATTCTTTTTACCTCTCTCTCGTTCAGCCTACTGATGCTGGCAGAGTGAATTTTTCAACATGTATATAAATAAAAGAAGTGGAGATCAATTAATCAGTATAGGCTAAGGGGAGCAGAGGAGAAACATGGGGGAGGAGAGACATTTTTTCCCTAAGTACCCAAAGCTCTTATGCATAATAATATCTATGGTATACACACACACACACACACACACACACACACACACACCATGCTGCCATCTTTACATATGGCTACATACCTACATAGATGTACACATTCTGTGGAGCCATTTTACCATGCTATATCCAACCTTTAGGGGATCGTTCCTAGACATTGCTGCACATACTGTAGGAACTCGCAGAGAAAGGCACACACACACACAGCAGCACATCTCTCTATGGCAGTGTTCATGCAGCAATACCTCAAGCTGTCAGTGTGCATGTGTGTGTTGAAGAACAAAGCAGCCAGGGTTGTAATGGGACATTTGACAAATGAATAATAATGGCCTAATAATCCATTTCCAGTGGGAGAGACATAGAAGCTTATTCTTTTCTAATATTATTTCTCTTCCAAAGCCTTTGGGTGGTATGTGAACTCACAAGGTTGTTCAAGGATTTGTTTGGGACACGCACCATTAGTACGTTTCTCCTTCTCACAGCTATGTGTTTGTGTGTGTGTACACATGAAGCACATATTTCTGTTATTTGTTGACAAGGTGTTCTCTTTGTTTTTAGTGTAGTTCAGAGTGAGCAAGGGCACAAATGTTGGTCTTAAGTCAAAAGGTTCTATTAATAAATTTAGTTCTACATTTAAGTGTAAACGGAGCAAAATGTAAAAAATATTAATGCTGTAACTGTATCCCAATGATTTTTCAGAGTGAGGTCTGGGACAGGGGTATTATTTATTCCTTTTTTTTGTAGTTGCAGCAATGGAAGTCATAGTACAGAATTCTCAATCAGTTATGGTCTCTTGCTCCAAAAAGTTTGAGAGCCCCTACACTACATTCGAAACTGCTGATTGAAGCACAACCTTTGAGGCATGTCTGTGGGCAACTGGCTGTATATTAAGGCTGGATCAAAATGCAAGCTCTGGGTTAGCTCACAGGTGCTAGTAGCCACTGTTGGACCACTGATCAAGAGCTTGGCCATCCACCTAAAGCCTTGGATCCTGCCTTAAAGCCATTTTTACCTCAGAACTAGAAACAATGCTACTTATAGCAAGTTTCTATATCAGGCATTGGAGCCTTTAAGACTAGCTCTGTGCATGCTCATGTGTATTTTTATCCTTTGAGTCTATTCTGCTGCTTGTTGCAATCGGCATGCTGGTGGTTCCTCGCTCGAAATCACTACAAAATGCAATATCCCTGCTATGATGTGCAGACCAAACACAAAACAGCCAGTGGACTATGTTACAGCATGTAGTCCTACTGCAGAATCTGTTTATGTTTCCAAACTTAGTCCAGGAGTTCTAATTCTATGTTCTAATCCATTTCCAGATTATTGACAGATAATTTTTAATGCACCAATAATGTAGGCTCATGTTATATTAAACAACACAGAAATTGCTTTAAGGCTTTGAGTAAAATATGTTTATATTCAAATAGACTTGAATGATCCTAATGGTTTATTCATATATCTATTAGGATACCACATGTAGGCATTGCATTATTATGTTTGGAAACACTTGCAAAAACAGACACTCAATAGAAATAGAAATCAACACTCACAGTTTTGTCCTCCAACATTGCTGATGTGTAGTGCAGTCATGTTGCTGAGCAAATGTCGAAACTCAAATGGAGTGAGAGATGGATTCACCTCAGTTTCGGTTAACCTATCAGTTAAAAAGAGAACATTAAAATCTGGAAAATTCATATAGCCATGAGTGTGTTGTTTGCGTTCATGTCCATGCGTAGGATACACAGTGATGCTTTTATTACAAAGTGTCAGGTCTTCCATACAGAGACTGCATACCAAGAGATTTGAGATGGTGAATGTTGTGTGTTTTTGTGTAGAATGTAAGGCATGTTTAATACTGGCCAATGCAGAATTAAGGACCAGAAATGCAAAACAGAAAGTGCAATGAAATGCATTATAACATGGACAATAAAGCTCTGCTTTACAGTGTCAAGTATGCAGAAGTCTTCATGCAAGGAATTAGTGGTGATTATCAGATCATCACTGGTTCAGAAAATATAAAAGCAAGTAAGTTGACCAAGAACCATCATGAAACCGGTGAACACATTCAGGCAACAAACTAATGAATGGAAAGCATATTTACTGTACACAAGAGGACTTCACTACAATCAACAAAAATCTAGACAGAAACATGTAAACATCAGGCAGCAAACCTATGACGGTCTTGGGTTGGGGACAGGTCCTATAGTCTTCATAATCTTTTTTGTTTCCTGTTGTGCTTAAATGAACTTTATAGAGAAACAAAACATTTGTCCTGATCTCAGTAGAAGAGTAACGAGAATCTTAGCACGCTATCACTTGGTTTGTTGTTTTTTGACTCTTGGAGTTCTTAGCTGCTCCCTCAGCATTTGAATACACTTCTTGCTTCAGGCCAGTCTAAATGCCCCCTAGGTGTGAATGTATTTGTGACTGAGGGTATGTTGTTTTATGTGATGGACTGGTGTCTCTTCTAGTGTGTAGTTCTGCCTCATGCTCAGCATTCCTGGGATAGCCTTGAAATCCACTACAATTCATGCTGGAATAAGAAGGTTAACTTACATAATGTACCAAAAATGCTTTGCGATCATGGTCGGATGTAAAGAGTCTGAGTAAACAGAAGAGAAGTAACTTCTGAATTTATGGATGTGATAAAACGGGTTTACTTGTAAACTACTTTAAATAAAGCTCTACCCCTCAGAATTCAATCAAGAACCAATCAATCAGCACTATTATTTCTCTTGAAGAGCAAATTATGTGCACAGAAGCTATACGTAAATGTACGAAACTTTCAATGAAACTTTTTTGCAGACCAAACCGAACAAAACATTTCCAAAAAATTTATGAAGGTTTTATAACTAACACAAGCTCTAGCTGCATCTCAAATGACATAGTTACACTGCATACTATGTAGTCTATTGAAGAGTAATATTTATTTTCTCATAAAAGAAAATGGTAGCCCCGCCCCTTTTCTGAGTGCATAAAGTGTTAAAAATTCCACACTTTTTTTTGGTTAAGGATGTGCATCAGTCTAGCACTTGAACTGCACTTCTTCATGTTGGAATATGCAGTGGAACAAAAATCACCATATGGTGAAAAGGGCACATTATAGCTTGAGAAGTACCAGCTTGGTCACACGATTAGTAGTTTTTATTAAATGTGTGTTATTGAAATGAACTTATGCTTGACAATATAATCTGTGTGTAAATTTCAAGCTTCAGGAATGCCAACTGTTTTTTCAAATAAATTCATTCATATCATGCTTAATATATAAACTCCTAGACACATACCTGAGTGTAAAGATGTTATGAGGGCTGTGGCTAGTCTCACTTTCCTCATACTGTGTCGAAAACACATCAGCGCTGACAGACAGTCCAGATCCTTCAAGAACCATGGTGACAATCTTAGGCAACAGCTCACGTGATTCAGCCGTAAATGACAAGGTAAGGTGCTGGCCATAACTTAGAAGATGGTTCCCCAGAAACTTTGCTGTTAGACAAAACAAAACAAAAATCCTCCTCATTAGCTTCTTCAAGAGACTTATTTTCAGCAGAGAATGTTCTTAGCACGATGTAGCTGTAAGTAGGGAAATAATGTAAGCTGGAAGATTTGAAGTATAGAAGTGTGATAAAGACTTTAATCAGGAAATCTAAATCCCACAACTGACAGAAAGACTAGGAATAAAGGCTACATCCTTGCTCTGCAGACAAGTAGAAGGGTTCTCTGATGTCCTGTCTCAGTCTCAGTGTTTGCTGAAGCAGCAGTGTATGTGGACAGTCTTGTAATTGGCTTTCATCTCATCTCCCCTCATTAAAGACTTCAAAAAGCCCCCACAGAATGCTCTTAAACACACACACACACACACACACACACACACACACACACACACACACACACACACACACACACACACACACACACACACACACACACACACACACAGACACACTTGACTATCCTTTCTGAGACCACCCAAATGTTCCCTCAAAATTAAAACTGTCAGATATTCATATTCCTCTGAGAACATTTGAGGTTTAAGACTTAAAACCGTGGCCATACACAAACTTCTATAACTCATTATATGAAATATTGTTTATTCATTAGCATGCAAATCCGTTTGGGTAACAATACAGCGTCTGACTTTATTTAGCTGTTTGATGAGATTGAAGCTTTTCATTACTTCTAATGCTCTGTCTTTATGGTGGCATTAAAAGTAATGACTAGAATTGAAAACGCAGTTGTCTGTGTTATTGTCTTTGACTTTCAGACTCTTGTTAACGTTCACTTCAGTCAGCAAATGGCAACATTTACAGCTTGCTGGTCCTAAACAACACACAGGGAGCACTTAAAATGTCTCGTCGCTTTAATCTGCCATTTACATAGCAGCCAGATTATTTGTAAGAAAGAATTTCAGGAATCCATTTTGTAATGTTCTGTATGTAACAGAATGCGATGACTTAGATTGACTATAGTGTTTATTGCTGCTATAATGTAAGCAATAACAGAAGCTGTTTTACAGTAACATCAAATGCAGAAAAAACTATAAACAGTCACGTCAAGCCATTTTCTAATACATAAAAATTGTAAACACAATTATATATTATATATGTATTATATATAAAAATATATAATAAAAATATTATATACAGTATGCTAAATGCTCAACTTACATATAATTGGATAAGAATCCCATTTATATAGTAATGAACTAGGCTTGATTTCATTGCTTCACCCAACTGGATTTAATGTACTTATTCATGCAAAGTGCTGCATAGAAATCTTCATCAATCAGATCTATGCTGACAAATCAGTAAAGACTGCACCAGATCAGACTTTCCTGGAGATATCAGATCAGACCATCATCTTATACAGCTGAGAATTTCTTTTAGTGAAGTTTGTGAAATGTCTTGCCAGAGACAAAACGCTGCCAAACATTCTCATCCCAGACAAAACAAAGTCTTGTTAAACACATACTGTGTGTGTTTTTCTTTCCTGTCCCCGGCTGCTCTACCTGAGGATCTGAGGCTCATGACTCATCTGTGAAATGAAAGAGGATGGGGCTGAGCACCTCATAGCTTCAGCGCTTTCAGACTGGAACATGGTATCTGACCTAAACACACTCATATATATATATAGACAGTTTTTTCTACTTGAAAAGCAAACATCTCACATGGGAAATTCTCCTTTAGACGGAGTAAATTAGTTCATAGAGATGAATAGTAATGCCAGAAATGCTGTAAGCAGCCCAAAATACTTTTATGCAATATAGAAAGTTTAAACAGAGGTGTAAACACATTGACAAGTCATTTTCTTTTACATTTCTCAAGTGCATTATTACTACATCAGTACAATAGCAGTAACATTACTCAAGTCAGGGTTAGAGTAAATAAACCTAAAGTAATCCTATAGTAAATAAAACTTTTAGTTTTTTTTTGTACGTCTACAACTGAGCGCAGCCAAATGCTGTTGTGGTTTCAGTAGCATTCTGGATTTTTTAGTCAGATAGCTAGATGTTTCTTGGTACATACTGTAGTTACCTGTCTAGCAAAGATGCCTTTTACACATTATTCTAAGCATTACCTATAGATTAGCATTAATTATGCTTGTATTGTGCATTAATGAAATATTCCAAAATATTTGGACATCAGACCAGCAAACTTGTATTGTGGATGCAATTTACATTGACAACATTTGCCAGACAACATTCTCCAGAGCGTCATACATTTATCTTATTTATACAGCTGAGCAAATGAGGGTTAAGGGCCTTGTTTGGGGGCCCAGGAGTGGCAGCCTTCTGATCAGTAGTCCGAACCCTTAACTACTGAGCTACCACTTACAATTTCTCTTCACTGGAACTAAAAATGGGCCAACTCACATTCCAGCAAAATAATGCTCATGTGCACAAAGCGACAACCATAAAGACATGATGGGTTTGGACTACTGGTCTGCCCAGAGCCCTGTCCTCATCATTACTGAACCTTTGATTGAATTGGAACACTGACTGCACCCCAGTCCTCAGTCAGTGCCTGACCCCACTAATGCTCTTGAGTTTAAATGAGCAAGTCCACACAGCCATGCTCCAAAATCTTATTGCAATCCTGTTAAGAAAAGTGGAGAATACAGCAACAGGGGACTAAATATGGAACAGATTTCAAAAAGTACATGGTCAGTTATGCAAAAACATTTGGCCACGTTGGGTAAGCAAGGTTAGGTAAAGTGACGCAGTGAAAAAAATCACAAACTGTTTTTTCCTTACCCACATTAATTACCCAGATTTAACCCCAGTGTTTGGCCATCTTAAGAAATGATGAATTTTAGGAAAATGCCACACACAATGCACTGTAAATATATGTATCATACAAAAACTGATCAGTTCAAACCAAACTATAACTAAAATACAAAGCTGAATATAAATATACAATAGACATAATAATATTGCTTAAATTGCTACAACTACTGTATGGCAATCTTGATGAGGTAAAATTGTAAAATCATGCAGAATGAACAGACTGTACAGTACCATCATATCTATGTCTGCACTGTTGTGTTGTTAAGCCATTAACATAGAGGGCAGTTATTTGGTTTTTCATGGCACGTAGGGTTTGACAGGGAATAGGTAGAGCAGAAAAAAAGAAATTACAGCCATTGGGGTTGAAGAAAAAAAACTAAAACTTTATCTGAAAGATAGGAGAGTGAAACAGAACCGAAGAGGCCCTTGACTTCGAGCACGTTCTGTTCTCTCTGCTGTTCAAGATCAAATGTGATGAAACACAGGTGCTGACCTTCTCTTCATCAGACAAATTAACCGTCACCAAAGTGATGAAACCTGATGACATTTACTGAACTTTGTCTGAGCTTAGCCTGCAATCTCACTAGCAGCAAATTCATCGATATAGTTTTCACACTGCTGCTTGAAGGTATATGTTGTCTAGATATTCTTTTTTTAATTAAAAACTTCTGAAAAAAGATAATAGTGTAAATATATGTTCTATAACTAGGCTGATTTAAATGATCTTCTCTGGTTTCAACAAATTCTTTAATAAATTTCCCAATCACATTATCATGATTTTGTACCAAAAAAAAACCTGAATTCGGTCCTACCATCAAGAAATATCAGAATGTATAACTACACATCAGCTATTCTCTTGGGTTGTAGATGTCTAAATGTGTCCAATGAAAAATACAAACCCCAAAAGTATAAATGTATAACCTACACATGTTGACAGCTAAACACACTGCCATTCTGAGCAATTAGACGCAAAGCCATGTTTGACAAAGAGCCACGTCTTCCTGAAGTTTAGAGTATTGTAGAAAACATATCCAGCAGAAGTGGCTCTTTAATATAATTTTCTTATGAGAGTAGTTTTTACTCTTGCTCAAAGAAATATGTGATAATGTCCAGCCCCTTCTACTGAAAAAAGCCTTACAAATATTGATATGATATAAAGAATAAATATATCTTTTTTTTGTATGCAACATGCCCTTTTAAAAAGCCTAAAATTCCTTACTTACATTAGCGTTTTCTATAATAGCTTTCTCAGAATTACATGGTTTAATAATCTACTCACATTTTGGATCTGCTTCTATTTTTTTATACTCTAGAAAGTGTGACTGGTAACTCTTTTCACTCCATTACCTTCAGGCTAGCGTTTCCAGTGTGGTTGGGATTGTCTCTCGGGTATCAAGCATCATCTGGGATTTTCTAGTGACAGTGTAAATGTCTATGTGGAGCAAATATGACTGGAAATTCGTCATTACAACTGTTTCAGCTGCAGGGGTATCTACATGAAGCTTATGGTTATCTAGGCTAGAGAAAATTCTGTATCCCTGTTTTATCACTACAAGATAACTCTAGCTTTTTTTCTCTTGGAATATTTTGGAAATTGGTAGACATATAAATTGACCTGATCTGTGCTTACCTTGCCAATGACACTACACAGGAAATAGGTTTGTGTTATTTCAATTTTGAGGCCATCTTCTGCAACCTAGTATATCACTCACAACTAACGGTGATTATAGGAAACAATCTGTAATTGAAACAAACCTGTCATTAGTTAAACCCTGGAAACCGACAACACAAAAGTACATACTGTATAGATGCTACTTTTCTTCCACTACAATCTGCTATCTGTAGAATACATTAAGGGATCCAGCTACTGCAGAAGAGGAAACAAAATTCAGATAGTTACCGGGGAATGTAACAACCATGTAGCTTAGGAAGCAATCCTGCTGAGGGAGTCCTTTGCTATACTTTTCTGCTGAGAGTGCTGTTTGAAAGTGTTATTCAGCAAGACAAGATGGTATGAAAAATAAGTCTAGCAAGAAATCAAAGGCAACATCTGACAAAAAGGAACCTTCTAACTTGAAGTTGCCAAGGACAAAACTTCACTTTCACTGCTCTGTGTGTCCTATATATTCATCCAAAATCATATTACAGTTAAGACTTAGATTAATTATCCTAATATCACAAACTGTAATCTCATTTATTATAGCTGCTGACCCGATGGCAAGATATGGTGGCCATATCAACACCGTCTTTGCAAGCATAGCTAATAATTGGCCTTTAAAACTTTTCATTTTAGCGTTTTATATTCATGTGCAGGAAAGTAGTAAATGTGTGTCAAAAATGGAGCTGAAGGCCTAACATGTGCAAGGACATTGAATAATAATGTTAAAGGTTCAGAATATTTATATGCATTTGAAATACCTAGTAGACTACATAAAATATAAAAATCCAGAACATTTCATAACAATGGTACCGCAGTTAAAATTGTTCAAGGCCTTGTCTCAAGCTGCACTCCTTCCTCGAAGATAAGTTGTGAAAGTCTTCAATATAGTCCATGATTTCTGTACCTGAAAATTGGGCATGATGATGTTTGACATATTTGAATTGTTGTATCACCTATATCTAGATTTCCTGCCAATTCTGACCTGACAGCCCTAACACAACACTGACTGTGTGTCACTGACTCACAGCAATGCAAATTCTGAATCAAATTATAAAGATTGTTAAGCTTGACCATTCTTTTTTAAACACAAAATGATATATGTTGTAAATTAAAATTTGGCCCCTGTTAAAAAAGAAAGATCCAATATACCCATCAATTTAAACTCATGGTCTATCATGTATAAAAACAAAAAATATTAATCATACTGTAAAATCCTTCTAAACTGTGTCATTTGCTGGAAAAATACTTCTAATAATATTATATTACCAAATTCTAATAACCACATAGCCTTCTATAGCCCTATGTACAAGCAAGGAGTCAATTATTAATTAATGGATTTTTAGCTTTGGTTTGTTTTGGCTAGAAAAGTGCTTCATGAGCTGGTAACAGACTCTTGAAAAACCTCATAAGAAAGTGATGCATTAAAGATTATGTGCTGTGCAGCAGCTGCTATCTCCAATGCCTGAATCAGCCTTTACTTTTAAGGTCCCAACTGTGATCCCAAAGACTTTTCTTTAGGTTTGCTTTCGTATCATTCTTTCTGGCTCGAGCTGCTCACCCTTAACGGCTGCCATTGCTGCAAATGCCTGAAGCAAGTGCTCACACACTGGACACATCTGGGTCTCAAACCACATCTCAAAGACTGGCTCCAAGAGAACATTGGTATGTTGTTTACTGCTAGCCCTTCAATCCATAACCATGATTTAAGAATAAAGATCTCTAATAATTCTCTAAACTACTTACAGTATATATTCTCTTAAGAGTCTAAGAGCTTGGTTTATTTTATTTAAGAATGACTATCTTTTTTATGTTTTAGACTTAACAGATAAATAATTTATCTGCTAGACTACTCGATTTGAATCCTTCTTTGTGAAGTAGCCATTAACGTGAGTAACATTTTTTCATTTTTTTCCGGCATGGCCAATATACCTGTAATGAGGTGATAGTATAACTTCAATGAAGGACATTCTGAGTTCGTTAGGTTAGGTAGAGAAAGTGATCCCCAACTCCAGCATTAGAACTATTAGAACCAGCATTGAAAAGCCAATGCTAACATTAAGACCTGGCCACCAGAACACTAGTTTTTACTGATTTGCATGTCTAACTGATTTGGTCCACACAATGAAACTATTTGCCCCAAACTAATGAGGCTTACTGGGTTGCTTGTTAAATATCAAACATCAAATTAGCTAGGCCACTGTGGACATCAGCAGATGTAGTTAGCTATGTAATCTTAGGCAAGCACAGGGTGTGATAATTATCCATACAATGTTTCTCTCAAATCTTGTTGTTTTCCAGAAACAGCAGTCATTTTTGGAGGCTTAAAACAATCTACAAGGCGCCCTGTGTATGGCATTTGTATCCATTTTAGACTTAGTAGGGGCAAGATAGAGGATAAAATGTCCCACTCAACACAGGACACATGCATGAACTAATTCTGACATTTTCTATACAGTGCAGTGGAAACATATCCCACCTTATATCATCTATTATTTTATCTCACTAAATGGATTCACATTCTTAAGCGAGAAAAACATGAGGAAACAAACAACATATAAAAGTTTTTTATAGTATATTTTTTAATGTTAATGTTCTGTGTTTTCCTGTGTCTGAGCCTTTATTCATCCACATTAATGTTCCTTGTACCATGAGTATACTTGGGAAATAAAGATGCTTTCTGATGTGTGTTGACCCATGTGGGACCCATGTGTGTTGACCCATGTGGGACCCACATTTAGCAGCAACATCTTCAATAAAATGCTTTTATTAACTCAAGATAAGTCTTTCACATTGCTTTGGATGACTTTTGGCCAACTCTTCTTTGCATAATGGTCACACTTTAACCAGATTGGTTTCTAGCATGAACTTGCCCATATAAGATCACAGCATCTCACTAGGCCAATCAAACTCTTGATTTTGTTTCTTTTGTACCATTAATAAATGGACTTGTTCTTGCAATCAACGTTTGATTGTTGGAACAAGTTTTTGGAATGCTGTGCTAGCTTTATTCTAGACATATTGGGACCTCTGTCTGCCAAAAAGTTTCACTTTTGATACACCAGTCCACAGAACATATTCCAAAAGTCTTGCGAGTCATCAGTGTGTGAGACGATCCTCTTGATTAAACATTAACAGACTGATTTATTGCAGGAAAGGTCTAATTATGTGATATGTTTAAATTTAGTAGTACTGGCCTCACTGTGCCTAGTCCAGCTGAACCCTATCGTCAGTTAACTAAAGGACAGTTACTTTTTCCCCTTTGTAGCCTGAATGTTTTTGGGTTTGTCCTCATCACAGTACTTTGACAATATGGTTAAAGTGGTAAATGACTACTGACCTTAGAACAGGGTTGTCTCCTTGCCTGCATTACCAAATTTGATGGCATATCTTTCAACATTCTACGTGAAAGACTAGAATGTTAGCATTAGGGTCATGACTGTATCCTGGTAAACCGTTAAGGTGACTTCTCCATGCATGCAAAAGTAAAGTTTGGTGTTCCACAGTGCTTTGTTTTTTCCATGTACGTCCTATTTTTGGGTACAATTGTATTAATTTCCACCACTATGATGACAGCAAACTTTTAAAGAACACCTACTTGAGCCCCAGGCAGTTTTTATTATGGAGTAACGTGAATGACAGTACTTTAGGTCAGATAAATAAGTAGAATATCCTCTTTTCTGAAGACTGAGTGACATCTTATCTATTATGAGCAACCGTGACTGGTTTAATTAAAGGTTAGTGAAGGTTCTTTATCAGTATCTAGAATAATGAAGAATAATCTAGAAAAATTCAGCAGGCCTGTACTGTCACTCAAAGTGAGTGGGGATTGAGACAGTTTTAATTATAGGTTTCGTATTGTTTATTCTGGTATTTTGTTAAATAGTTGTTTTCTTTCGTAAATGTGGGAAAGTGGAGGCTCAGTGGTTAAGGTGTTGGACTACTGATCAGATGGTTGCGAGTTTAAATCCCAGGGCCCCCAAGCTGCCGTGCTAGATAAGGGTGTCGATTAGCAGATCTATGATGTCCATGAGCAACATAACTGGTAGTGTGGTGCTTTTATGTCTGAGGGTGCCCTCAACCCTCGATCTCTCATTTAGCTGTCAGAGCTAATGCTGCTAGAGTCCATGCTTGCACTCTGATCACAATTTCTAAGGTTTAATAGCATACCAATGAATCTGTGCTCTGTTGCTTTGTCAAGCTGCATGTGAACTCAGACCTGCTTGATGGGATGCTGGTTCCTGACATACTTCTATTGTTGTGGCTCCATGCCCTCGGGACCTTTTCATCCTGTTTCATTTGGATGCTCTACTTCTGTTTGAAGCTTTCTGCACTTGTGGCTGTCTATGGGCAATCACACATTTATACTTGGGAGCTTTTCCAATTGCTTTTGTATGTGTTTCAATTATAAATTTTAATTATTATTATTAATTTTTAAAAATATTTCTGGGCAAATCTTTGTTTCCAAAGCATCAAGACAAAATAGGAACTATATAACAGATTATTTGATGAAGACTTACTGTAAATGTTAAGACTTATATATATGTATGTATGTATGTATGTATGTATGTGTGTGTGTGTGTGTGTGTGTGTGTGTGTGTGTGTGTGTGTGTGTGTGTGTGTGTAATGTATATGTAAGTATGTATGATCCTTGTGTCCCTGATTTTGGACTAGTGCAATATCGTTTCTTATATGTATTATAAAAGTAACAGCAGTTTTGTAAGTAAATATCCTTGCCACCAAAAAAAATTTCTGAGCCTTGAGATTTGTGGGTATATCTGAAAGCATGGCCGACGTTAAGAGGATCGGGAATCCTAACCTTAGGGTCTCAGTAAAAGCTCTCTGTTCAACCTCCTTTCATCCCTCTCTCCCATCCTCCCTCTAGCACACTCCTCTCTTTCGAGCTGTGTCAGATTGTGACTAGATTCAGTGTGTTTGTATGTGTGACTAGACGTGTTGTGTGCATGTTTTTTTAATGTCTCTACTTGTGATAAATGTTCTACTCTGTTTTCTCACTACAGGGCACATGGGCACATTGACCTGCAGCAAAACACAGACACACACACACATGCACAAATTGATTTGGCCAGAAGAGAATGAACTCTTGGCTGGGATGCTTTGGTGTCTCTCTGCCTGTTGCCTCTCTTGGCAGCATCCGAACTGAAAGGGCTTAAGCAAGTGTCAAAAACCAAAAACCTCACTGCATTCCCTGCTTATTTATTCCATCATTGCTAATAAATGTATTACATGTTTTGGTAGACATATAGGCAGTATATACGAACATACCTTTCAATAAATCCCACCTTAAAATATGTTATATGCAGATTAGGAAATATCAAAGAAAATGAGGAGGCTTAAGGAGGTTTACCAATGGGAGAGCAGGAAGCAAATTAGAAATAATAAAAAAAAAAAAAGAAAGGAAAGGAAAGAAACGAAAAAAAAAAAGATAAAAGTGCTACTGTAGTCTAATCTTTGAAGAAAACCAATGCAGGGAAGGAGAACTGAGCACAGGGAGTTATAAGAGGGAGGAGATGAGAGAAATGTGATTGTTAATGGCGGTGTGGGAGCAATTGATCTTTGCCATTTTTTGGCGTCCAGAGAAACACAAGTGAGTCCTGTGGCTTGGTGATAAGGAGAAATGCCACAAAGTGCTGCAAAAGACTGCAAAAATGCTGCAAAACAGACTGGTGGATTGAGGAAACAGAACTGGATGGGTCTGCAGCACAGATGTACACTGACCATGTACAGAAAGAGCTCTCTTAATCATTTGTCCTTAAAGTTGTGCACTAAGGCACATGCCAAAAGCTTTATTTTTTGATGTGCACATTTGGAAGCCATTTAGCCTGGAGCAGTATCTCTGAGTAGGATGTGCTTTGATCATACTTTGGACTGGAAGCTTTAAAGATATGCTGTAACAGGATTGCTCCTACAGTGATCAGCCTGAGATGATCGCGAGTGTTTCACAGTAACGCTAAATTACAGTATTAAAGGAACTGATTCAGGGTAGCCAAGTTTCTCATCCTGTTTAGCACTTGCTGCACAATGAGGACAGGGACCCTAAAATAGCCCTTTAGGCTAATGTCTACACTTTTAAAGCTGATTTTAGGTTCTGAAACTAGGCCCTGGTTGTTGATTATTGCTTAGTATCCTGCTTATTAGTTTATCACTAAATTTAATTCTATGCCCCAGGAAAAAAACAAAAAAAACAAAACAAAACAAAAACAGATAAGGAATTATAGCACTGTAAATTTAGTGTGTATATTCTGACAGATCCACAGCCTCAGTTACATCATTTAAGCTCATAACTGATTAATCCTATTTGCTCACTTATAATTTTTGTTTGCACATTTCCCAATAGAATTCGAATTTAGTTGATTTTACTTACTACAATATAAACTATTAACCTATTAACTATTAACCTAATTAAACCACAGTAGTTCTGTCCAAGACAACTCATATCTGCCTACCTTTTTATTTGTAAAAAAAAAAAAAAAATGCATATGGTTACATCCCTAGAGCCTTTCCTGGTTAGTTTAAATATAACCCAACATCATATGGGAAATTCCTTAGATTTTGGGAAAAAGGGATTTTTATTAAAAAGACATCATAGAAAATAGAACCATCCAGTTCTACTATTGCCAGAAAAAAAGAACAGCTGAAAACTGACGAAAAACAAAACAAAACAAAAAACCCGATCATGGGGTGTAATGAAGACCTACTTATTCCAGAAACACATAAACTAGCATTTCTTTTCCCTGTTTGTTTTATGTCTATATTAAAAAAAACTGGAATTTAGGTTAATGTCTGTACTATGTCACTATGTCTGTAACCTAGTGAAACAGGGTTAATGTAAATGTAAGCTGAGTTGATTGTGATTTGTCACTTGTTGTGAATACAGTGCTTTTGTTACGTCTTATGTCCTTTATCATATAGTGGATGTAATACACTTTAAGACACTTTTAGACTTATCTCTGCAGTCTCTTGACAGTAATTTGTCAAGTGCCAGTACGATTAATTCTAGCGTGAGTTATTACCAAGATCCTCATTCTAAAATTAAATGTAAAATCCACATTTATTTTAAAGCTGATATTTTTTCAGCAGTGGACCTACAGTATAACGTCAGCCCTATTGACCTTGCATCACTGTTCTGCTCACTACTGAGGAAAGAGTGAATATAAGTGAGTTAGTTGCTTTATCCTTCCCAATAGCTTAAACAAATCTGGCCATTTTTCCACCCACAAAACTGTTACTTACTCAATGTTTTTTGTTTTTGCACCAGTCGGTGCAAACTCTTAATGTATCAGTTAATGGTCCAAGATGGTGGTACGGTAGTAGCATGCAGCCACCACTCCGGATACAAATCCTTGAGAAATGTTATTTCATTTCAGTGTGTACAGCTATATACTGTATGGTTGAAATGACAATAAAAGCTTCTTGTTTCTTGACTTCACTTGACCTGACTCCAGGTGATCAGCTATTTGTGAAATACTCAAACCAGCCCATCTGGTACTAACAACCATGACACATTTTTGTCTTCATTCTGAAGATTGATGTGAACATTAACTGAAGCTCTTGACCTGTAGCTGCGGGATTTTATGCATTGTGCTGCTGCCACATTATGCCACGTGAAGGCTGTTTGGAAAAATGCCTTAAATTAATTAACTACTAGACAGTTTGGGGCTTCATTTGGCTTTGAATTTTGATACTAGTTCATTTCACCCTAGTTACTGCATATGTACTGCTTTTTTTTGTCCTTTTCTTTTCCAAGTTTCTGGCCAAGTTATTTTACTGCTTAAATCACACAATTGTAGATTATTTTCATAACTGACATGTTTTGTCTTTTTGTCGTTTGACGTTTTGTCTCGAAGAAACTTCACTTAAACTGAATAACACAATTTTGAATCACAATTCTCTCAAGAATCCCTAAATATATCAGTTACAGCTGTGGTTTGAATGTACAGTGAATGGGATGATCTACCTGGTGCTTTGTAGTAGCCAACATCTTTCTCACTATATGGTAGCAGATAGACTTCTCCCTCTTTCCATATCAAGGAGGCTTCTTGATGTCTTGAGAACTCGCCAAGCCAGCCGTCAGTATCTTAGGAAACACACACACGCACAATTTCATGGCTGTACCTCTTTTGTTATATCACATCTTTTTTCTTGTTTTATTTCCATTTGCACACAAAATCGTTTGCTCACCCAGATTATCTTTGAGCATTGATTAACATTTGTTATTGGCCCACATAATGTTTAAATTTGATCCCACCTCGGTCGTTTAAGTGCATTAAGGAACTTATTTAGGATAATAAAATATTCCTTAAATTGTATTTACGCTAATTAAAGCAAACAAACAATGTGCATTCTTAAATAAAACATTTTAAAAAATCCATATTTGTCTATGGGGAGAGGCAGTTTGCTACCACAAGTTTTATTAGAGACAGAAAGGTCATAAAACAAAGCAATATTGCAAAGATTTTCAAGAGCACCAAACTGATTGCACATGATTGTTTGTCAGGAGATTGTTTGTTTTGATGGCCACTTCTTATTGGTTCTCTGCGAGGTTGTTTTACCTCGATAGGTCATGCGAGTCTAGGTGGAGTCTTCAAATGTGTCAAATTGAAGAAGTTCAATAGGACAGCACCAAATAATGTTGGCAGGAAAGTGACCTGGCTTTATTGCATTGATTGATCTATAGGAAGTGCTCATGTCATTTTGGTGTGAAATGGTTGACCAAAGTCTGAAACTGTTCAGGGCTAGTGTTCAACACTACTAAGTCTAAAAAAGGTATAAAAAATAGTTATACTTTTATGGCATTGATGGCATCTCATTAATACAGCTGAGTCACTGAGGATTGAGGGCCTTGCCAGGGCACCCAGAGGTGGCAGCTTGGTGACCCTGGGATTCAAACTCATGACCTTTCAATCGGTAGTCCAACGTCTTTACCTCTGAGCTAACGCTTCTCCCCTTTAAATATTGTTCTATTCCTATATAGATACTGAGAAAAAAAAATTCTAGGTGTATCTCAGAAATATTTCCATCATCTAGATAAGCCACTGAAGCATAAAAATACTGGTAGATTATATTTAAAAATAAATATTTTAACCATTCTGAATCATAATTGAACACTATAAAGGTCACTGTGTATGATTTCATAATCATACACTTTATGAATATTTGTGGACTATTATTTGTGGACTCCTGATTATAACATTTCAGCCTTTTTTTTGTCCCTGTTTGTGTCATTATAACTTTCTGGGAAGGTTTTCCACTAGTGTGTGTTTGTGATATTTGACCATTCAGCCACAAGAGCATTAATAAGGTCCCGCACTGGTGTAGGATGATGAAGCCTGGAACACAGTCAGCATTTCAATTCATCCCAAAGGTGTGCAGTGGGGTTAAGGGCATGGATCTTTGCAGGACACTGGAGTCTAGTGAGGTCATGTCTCCATTGACCTCACTATAATAAGGTTTTGACTTGATTCTATCATTATATAGCATTTCACGATATTGTAGCCTAGCCGATCAAAGTCGATGTTGCCTGATGGATTACCCTCAAGGAAGCTGGAGGTAATGTTAAAGGCCACATGCTGACGGGAGGACGAACATGCCAGCGAGTGGCCGAAGCAGAAGCACATCTGACAGCCATGTGGATTGTCAGCTTGGAGGTTGAAAGAGCCAGGTTTACACCTAACAGACACAAACACGCAAACATCACATAAAGTAAAATCACATCTTGATCGGATACAGTAGGGTACACCTGTGTCCACTAACTATGAACTATTAATTAAAGAGTTTAATTAATAAATAAATAAGGAATGAATAATGGACAAACAAACAAATACATTATTTAATATTTAAACATGTACCGTTAAAAAAAATAAATAATAGGAAGTCAAATTATAGGCTTGTGACATGCATCTATTGTATTAACATGGTGTGTTTGTGCACGAGAGAGAGAGAGAGCAAGAGAGAGAGAGAAAAGGTCACCTGTCACATGTGTGTCCTTCTACATTGGATTTGCAGTGGCATCTCCCATCTTCTGCTGAGCACACACCTTCACTGCCCCTTTCATCACACTCACACAACCTAACAACAAACAAACAAAACCCATATAAAGGCTTGCACTATCTACACACATTACCCAGATTTAATATCAGAATGATACACATGCACAAAAAGCTAATTACTGTAATATTGTGAAATGGCATACATTTGTACATCTACTGCATGACAAATTGTAATATATCACACACACACACACACACACACACACACACACACACACACACACACACACACACACACACACACACACACACACACACACACACACCAATTAGGGAGCATAGAAATACAAAAAAATATTGGAAATGAATGAATTTGTGACAGACTGTTGATTTTCAATGCTGTCTCACTGAATCAATTTCAACAAAAGACTTGAAGAGGTATAATTAGAGGAATATTTATGCCTCCTAATATTTAAATAGTCCTTCATTTACCAGAAAATACTTCGTTATTAGATTTACTATTTTCAATCACGTTCAGTCCACTTTTAAACTTGCTATTTTTTTGTAGTTGTTTGGTAAAGAATGCTGAGCTGGATTTAGATGTATTACGCAATACTGCATATATTTGAAATGACGTTAAGTTGGATGCTGAAGCTGCTTTTAATATAAATAACATAGTATAATATCTGTGTAGTGTCTTTTACACGTTTGAGGTGACTCAGACAAAGCCTTCTGATTAACATTGTAATCCAGCGTCTGTGATTTAATGAGCTCTCTATTACTTCATTACTCTATTAATTCAATTATCACACACATGCTTCCTCTCTCTCTCTCTGTCACTCACAACCATTCTAGCCTGGTTTGTCTTTTCTCTCTCTGTGTGTTCTCCTCTCCCTCTCTCTGTCTCTCTCTTTCTTTCATACCTCTATTCCTTTTCTCAGTTTTGGTCTATTCTGCTTTGCTCCACCGAACCAGCTAATTCACACCACAGCATACTGACTCATATGGGCCACAAAAGAGAGAGTCAGTGTTTGTGTTTGATTTGCTACACAAAATGTTCACACATTTGTCATTTGCTCATGATATGGTAAAACAAATAATTAATTAAGACATTAACTTAGATAGAAAACTACTTTCTCTTCATAAAACCTTTATTTTTAATACACAAAACTCTTAAACTAGAAATTTGTGACGATATTCTCCTTGAATCTTTGCACAATCTTGGCATCTTCTCAACTAGCTTCCTGAGGGGATTTTACCCAAGAAGCTTTGCAAATAAGCAGAGCTCCTCACTGTGACTTCTAAACTCTAAATTAGACTTATTTACTTATTTGGGAAAACTATTAGGAAAAAATACAGAATGAATCTTTTTTTAATGAAATATTTACATTTCGTCTGGGAAAGCAGCATCGAGATTTGTTTAAAAGAATGAAAAATGTGTTTAAAATGAATAAGTCGAACAAAAATATATGAGCAGTAAGCGTTAGCCGTCCCTCTGACTTTTTTTTGAATGTATGTGGTTATCAAATTTCAGAAATTCATCCATTTCATTCATGCAACAATTCCAAGAAAGTTCCATATTTCTCTGTCCCTCTAACCACATATTCCAGTTTTATCTTATGGGATCTTCAGACATTTGTAAATCAACAGTGAGATACAATCTTTTCAGCAGATCTTCGGTCTGCCCCGGGGTCTTTATTCAGTGGGATATGTCTGATACTGCTTAAGTTGGATTCAAGCAGCAGGCTTCTTTGTCGGATGCCTGAAGCGATCAACATTCGGTCTCTTCCAATTCGTTCTATCCCAGTATGTGACGTGGCTGTGGACTCCTCGGTTTTTATCATCCAGACATTCATTTCCGTGATTCATCTGTCTTTGATTCAGTCACGGATCTCCCTCTCAACACGCAGCACTGTTCCTAGCATGGCAAGTGGCATGTGTTTGTTATTTCCCCCATGTGCTTTTGTTTGTTTTACCAATTCTTTTTTTTTTGTTTCATGCCTTTTATGTCATTGGTTTGTTCCTCCAGGGGTCTGTGCCTGCTATGTGTTTCAGCGACATTTCATTGGAGGTTCTATCGTTTCTTGCGTTATAACTGTTAAGTTCTGTTTATTTATATCCAAACGGTTTATATATGCCAGCAAGAACTCTGTTTCCTGATCATCATTTCTGGACTCCTGGACCAGGAAATTAATACTTAAATAATAAATCCAAAAATCTATCCATGTTTATCCACAACCATTTTCGTATGTTTACCAGCTGCAATATCTTGCAATGTGTATGTATATGTGGATACTTGGCAAGTTTTTGTACCCACATGAACCTTGGACCAGTAAGGGGCCTTAAGGACCAGATTCAAGAAGAATCTGCAAATAGGAAAAAGGTGAAGGTTGGCTTAGTAAAGTTCAAAATGCCATGTGGAAATGTCACATACAAATGGTATCGATATTGTCACGATCAAGGAAAAAGGTACAGATACAGTTCTTTATACTTGAGTAAATGTATGGAGTTAAAAAATACTAGTTGTTGTTTCTTGTAGTTGGGAACCCCACAGCTAATCACATGGTCTGCGTATTAGATTTTGGCACAGGTTTCATGCCGGATGCCCTTCCTGATACAACCCTCCCTGAGAGCTAGCTCTTCAGTGGCTAGGTTAACTTCCTAGCCGGGAATTGAACCCAGGGTGCAGCAATGAGAGCATGGGATCCTGCTGCTGGACCACCAGCAGGCAAAAAAACTACTCATGTCAAAGTAAAAAAAAGATCAGCATTTAAAGAAACTCTATCTATCTATCTATCTATCTATCTATCTATCTATCTATCTATCTATCTATCTATCTATCTATCTATCTATCTATCTATCTATCTATCTATCTATCTATCTATCTATCTATCTATCCGTCAAGAAACTAAACATAATAAAGAACAATAATCCAGACATACATTTGTTTGTTTACTAGCACCTTGCTTACTCTCTAGATGCTAAGCTAACTACAAAACAAAACTAGCTAGCAAATTTATCAAGCTTGCAGCTAAAATACTGACACATATCTGCTGGTAAATTATTAAAGGCAGATATTTTATTTTAGTATTTGTTTCTTTGTGAATCCAGCAAAAGAGAAAAAAAACAACTGAATTTGTTTTTATACTAAAACTAAGAGGAATAAGAGGAAATTCCTCATGTAGAATTAATGTACTTCCGTTTGAATATACTCAACCATAGATGTTCTTAAATATGAGTAACAGCATTGACATATTAGCATTGATGTTACCTGCAGCCCCCTGGTCCGAGGGAATGGAAGCCAGGTCTACAGATATCACACTTTGCCCCCGTTACGCTCGGCCTGCAGAGACACACTCCTTCCTCATCACACTGCAGACTCACAGAGCCTGGAGAAATGTAGAGAAGAAGAATGTGGGTTTTTTTTCTCCCCCCAAAATAATTCACAGATGTCTGCTTCCACGGCTGCAACAGGATTATCGGCTCAAAAACATGTTCGATTACAAATTTTAAATTTGTATTTTATTTATATAGCCTACAGCCAGACGCTATTTCTGAGATACTTTTAACAGAATTTATTCTAAACAGGAGCTCTGTGGACGTAATGGAACAGTACTGTATAAGTGTACTATAGAATATAGGAATCAGATACTAATTACTAATTTGTCAAGTGTTGATATGACGTGTTGTTGTGTAGTTTGGATAGATCATGTTGGGAATAAACGTTATTGCTATTCAGGTCCTGCCTTACAGCAGAGGTTTAAAGAAAACACTCCGAATTCTTTGGGGGTCTTTGTGTACTTTACACTCTTTTTTTGAATCAAATGCACACAATGAATAGAAAACATGAATATTTTATTGCTTCAGGGTCATTTTGCCAGTTCCAGTAATA
Source organism: Tachysurus fulvidraco (assembly GCF_022655615.1). Lineage (NCBI taxonomy): Eukaryota > Metazoa > Chordata > Actinopteri > Siluriformes > Bagridae > Tachysurus > Tachysurus fulvidraco. Next base: position 10,368,224 of record NC_062543.1, read on the forward strand.
AATAATGTTTGTTCTTATACAGAACACAGATTTTACGAGGGGTGGGTGGGTGGCGGTGGTAAGAGCCAAGAGTACTGTACCTAAAAGGTTAAAGTAAAAAAAAAAAAAACCTACAGGCATAAAAATATTTAGCAACAGTGACATATAGGCTAGTGGATGTGTGCTAGTGTATTGTGGGGATGAAATGTTCCAATTAAAAGTTGTATATTTAGTCTTATGGGAACATAGTGACACTCTTCAAATAAAGGCTTCTTTTCCAAAACTTAAACAAACAACACATGCAAGTTGTAAAGGTTAAAGCAAAAAATCCAACACATTAAATACAGTGGAAATTGAAAGTGTATTTTTGTAGTATTTTCGTTGGAGATTTTTCTCGTGCAGTTACAAAGCCATTTTGAGTAAGAAATCTTCTGGTTCTGTTATCAGGTTTCACACGCACCGTCACTCACCATCAGCATTCTTCTGTATCATATTAATTGGAAATCCAATGCAGATGGAGTAGAGATGTCAGACTCAACACTAAGGAAATCAGTGCAACTACAGTATGTACAGGATCTATGACAAAGTTATACAGCAATGTGTTACAGCAGAGACTTGGGTAAGCTAGTTAGAGATCTATAGATGAGATGGTTAGGGTATTATGCTCTGCTGCATCAATCTCTAAGGATAAAGCAAGGGATGATTACTAATGGAAAATGGATCAGTATGTAGACAAACAGTAATGGAAGCCAAAATGAATGTTGAATGTTGATGGACAGGTCATTTAGTGAAACTTTCCATGAAACTTTTCCGAACCTTTCGGTCTGGATGTTGGCATGGGGGCATTTTATGCAGCACTTTTCTCTATTCATCATTTTACTGTATGTCTCTGTGTTCACATGTCTGCATCTCACCCATAGTGTTACAGTTGCAGTTGTTGCAGGGAAACAGTGCAGACGATCTGTAGAAGTTTTCTCTGCATCGCTCACAGTGCGACCCTGCTGTGTTGTCCTTACAGCCAATACACCGTCCACCACTACCTGTTCTGCGGTACTGCTCGGCATCGAACACACACTCGTCCGCACGACCGCTGCAGTTGCACTCTGATCCAAGCAGAAAATGAGAGAGAGAGAGAGAGAGAGAGAGAGAGAGAGAGAGAGAGAGAGAGAGAGAGAGAGAGAGAGAGAGAGAGAGAGTGCTGTGTGAAATCAGTGACATTAAGTGGTATAGAGAAGGTAGAAAGGATAAAAAGAAATGATGAATAATGGAACTAAATTAAGCTATTGCAATTGGGGCTGTTTTATGCCACACAACTGTTCCTAACTCTGTCTTTTACACACTCACACACTCACACACTCACACACACACACACACACACACACACACACACACACACCCACACACACACACACACACACGAGCCTGCAGGTTCCCACCTCATAAACTCACATTTGTGCAAACACGGGTGATTCAATCTCCACCATCCAATCACAATCCTTAAAAATAAAAAAATGGCTTAAAATGCATCGGCCACCTCGGGGGGAATTACGGGAAATGACCCGTTAAATTCCAAATATGACTTCTCCGGTGTGCTGTAATGTCCGTGGCTGCATTTGTTACATTGCGGAAGGTTTTTTTATTGTCCATGTGCTTTTTGTTAATGTACTTATTAAATCATAACAAGACTACATGAATGTATTTTAGGTTCCTTCCTTCAAAATATCTCCTTCATCGTCTTTAATGTATCTAATAGGAAATGTATTTCTAGTGAATATGACTATATAGGTCTAGAGTAGATCTTATAAGATACTGTTATGTATGGGAGGCAGGATGCAAGTGTGTAAAATTGATGGGTCTTTTATTATAAAGGATCAGGATATGTGGTCATGAAGCATAGCTGGGGTGTAGGTCCATAATACAACAGACATGAGCCAAAAACAATGAAGAACATGAGCTAAAACTCAAGAAACTATAAATAAATGTCGGAAGCATTGAAATGTGACACATGTTTAGAGGGAGAATTTGCGACAGATTTGATGTAGTTTCTTTGTTAATACAGCAAATAAATTATCCAATAGTATATAACAAGCCGTTCATTTGTTACATATACGATACATCACAGTGACGTACTTTTTTTGGGCGGGTCAGAGTACAGAGTCAGCCATGATACAGTAGTCCAGTATTTTATCAGGCAGACATGATTTAGAAGTGTGAGGAAAATTATAGTTTGACTACACCATCCATGTCGCCATATATTTAAATAAATACTATAATGACCAAATTTTTGACACAATGTCAGAACAATATCTTGTTTTTGATTGAGGAAGCCAAGCATCCAGATTATTACTGTTATTACCTGTGTGGCAACCATGTAAGAAACATGTAACTATGTATGTTTTTTTTTTTCCTTTAAAAATAAGCATTCCTGTATATTTATTTTGAATGTTTTTGATTCGCTTAAGTTTATTTCACACACTGGGGACTAAAGTACCAAAATGTTCTTTATAGATTAATTTGTTTGTTGGTCAGAAAAACAGAGACATATGGCAGTCAACATAAGCTTATTATATATTGCATATAATACACCAACTGCTCACTTTGTCGCCTTTGCTGTCATTTAGCAGTGCATTAGTTAACCATAGTGTAATTGCCTTATTTTATTTTGGAGAACAACTGTCACTTGGAAGAAGCCATCTGTTGGACATGTAATACAAGGCAATTAAAACAACACGTTGCTAATAGAAAGGCTAATTAAAATAATTAACCTGCTGCATCTTTCTGTCTCGTATTTTATCAGATCAGTCATTGTTTGCTGTTATTGTTGTTACCCAAGAAGAAGAACGACAACAAAAAAACGTGTCAGTATTTAACCGACTGTAATTAAAAAAAAATAAGCCAGGTCACAACATTTGCCCAAGCTTTTACTGTATATTATTAACTGGCTAATTATAGTCATTAAAATAGAACCATTTTAAAAGGAGTTTTCTATTATGAACTTTACATAGTCTGATGCTCAACTCAGCAATTCCAACACCAGACAAACACACGACGTTGAATTTTTTTTTGAATTTCTTTTTAAGAAGTCAGAAGTTTTTAAGATCAGAAGTTTGTGGACTTGATCCCCAGCACCGCCATTGTTGGGGCTCTTGAACAAGGCTTTAACCCTCTCTGCTTACCCTGAGCTCTGATCCAAAACCTCCTAACAAACTGGGAGATATGAAGAAAGAATCTCACTGTATTGTGGTGTAATGTATTTGTGACAAATAAAGGCAGCATTGTCTTGACAGAAAGCACATCTTTCAAACACCACAATGTCAGGCCAAAGCAGTACTAATGTGAAACGGGGAAGAGGAGGGAATTGACAAAGCATCAGTTAAATCTGAGAGCTCAAATCACAGGCTTCAGTTGCTCATTTACATAAACCCATTTACTGTAGGAGAATTTTCCATGTTCCATGTTGAAAATACAGAGGTTTGATGCAATCTCCTCCAGAACAATAATAATGATCAAATGTATTTTGCAGTCTTCTCATAACATGCTTTTATGTTTGACATCATGATTACACAATTTATTGGATATACTCATGTATGATTTCTGGTTTTATTTGCTTATTTTTAAGCACTGATGATTACTTACTAACACACTGATTAGCAGAGTCTGCAGTGGCGCGAGCCCATGGTCGGTCCCGGTAGAACGGGGCACAGTGTTGGCAATCTGTCCCAGCAGTGTAATGTTCACACACACACACCAAACGGGCTTGCTCGTCTGGCACACACTCACTGGCATGTCCGTTACACTTGCATCTGGAGGTTGAGAAAGAGACCACGATCTTCAATAGTACAGAAAAAACGTTTTTTGTGTAGAAAACAATACATTTGATGCTAAAGACTGTAAAGGGACAGAAGAACATATGCATAAACATTTCTTGGGAAACTATTGGGAAAGGTAGTTTCTTGAAGGTTTTTCGTTCTTTCATAATGCCACAAGGCCATCAACAACTAATTAAAGATAATTATGCACATATGTTCAGCTGTCTAAACTAAACGACCACCCAGACACATCTTCCTTCTCACCACACACAGCATTCCCCTTTACAATATCCTGTTTACACTGTAAAAACATGAACTGAAACAAGCTTTGTTCCTGCTGCAGAGCAGATTGTAGGTTTTTGCTAGTGTCACCCTCTGTCTCTCATCACGTTTATCTCCATCTTCCACAGATGTATAATTGTTTGTGTTGCGTGTGAATCAGAAGAGTGTGTTTGTGTGTGGGTGTATTTGCATGTAAATGCCATCAACTCACAGTCAGAACTGATTTGTGTGGTTCTGTGTTGTCAGTATTCCATTGTTTATGTGTTTTCTTGTAAGTGTGTCTGACTGTGTGTGTGCCTGTATCTGTCTGTCTTTGTCAGTGTGTCTCTATGTCGGTGTGTATGTCTGTGTCAATGTGCCAATGTCAAGGTCTGTATCAGTATATCGCTGTCATTGTGTGTGTCTGTGTCAGTGTGAGTCAGTGTGTTTCTATGTCAGTGCCTGTGTCAGTGTGTATGTTAGTGTCTGTGACAGTGTGTATGTCAGCTTCAGTGTCTGTCTGTGTCAGTGTGTGTCAGTGTGTATGATATTGTCAGTGTCAGTGTGTATGGTAGTGTCTGTGTCTGTGGCAGTGTGTATGTCAGCTTCAGTGTCTGTCTGTGTTAGTATGTGTCAGTGTGTATGATAGTGTCAGTGTCTGTGTGTGTCAGTGTGTATGATATTGTCAGTGTGTATGTTAGTGTCTGTGTGTGTCAGTGTGTATGTTAGTGTCTGTGTCTGTGTGTGTCAGTGTGTATGTTAGTGTCTGTGTCAGTGTGTGTCAGTGTCTGTGTTAGTGTGTGTCAGTGTGTATGTTAGTGTCTGTGTGTATGTTAGTGTCTGTGTCAGTGTGTATGTTAGTGTCTGTGTCAGTGTTTATGTTAGTGTCTGTGTCAGTGTGACAGTGTGTGTTAGTGTCTGTGTCAGTGTGTATGTTAGTGTCTGTGACAGTGTGTGACAGTGTGTGTTAGTGTCTGTGTCAGTGTGTGACAGTGTGTGTCTGTGTCAGTGTGTGACAGTGTCTGTGTTACTGTGTGTGTCATTGTGTATGTTAGTGTCTGTGTCAGTGTGTGACAGTGTGTATGTTAGTTTCTGTGTCAGTGTGTGTCAGAGTGTATGTTATTTACTGTGTCAGTGTGTGTCAGTGTGTATGTTAGTGCCTGTGTCACTGTGTGTCAGTGTGTATGTTAGTGTCTGTGTCAGTGTGTGTCAGTCTGTATGTTAGTGTATGTGTCTGTGTGTCAGTGTGTATGTTAGTGTCTGTGTCTGTGTGTGTCAGTGTGTATGGTAGTGTCTGTGTCAGTGTGTGTCAGTGTGTATGGTAGTGTCTGTGTCAGTGTGTGTCAGTGTGGTGTGTATGTTAGTATCTGTGTCAGTGTGCGTCAGTGTGTATGTTAGTGTCTGTGTCAGTGTGTGTCAGTGTGTATGGTAGTGTCTATGTCAGTGTGCATGTTAGTGTCTGTGTCAGTGTCTGTCTGTGGCAGTGTGTATGTTAGTGTCTGTCTCAGTGTGTGTCAGTGTGGTGTGTATGTTAGTATCTGTGTCGGTGTGTGTCAGTGTGTATGTTAGTGTCTGTGTCAGTGTGTGTCAGTGTGTATGTTAGTGTCTATGTCAGTGTGTGTCAGTGTGTATGTTAGTGTCTATGTCAGTGTGCATGTTAGTGTCTGTGTCAGTGTCTGTTTGTGGCAGTGTGTATGTTAGTGTCTGTGTTAGTGTGTGTCAGTGTGTATGTTGGTGTCTGTTTTAGTGTGTATGTTAGAGTCTGTGTCAGTGTGTGTCAGTGTGCATGATAGTGTCAGTGTGTATGTTAGTGACTGTGTCAGTGTGTGTCAGTGTGTATAATAGTGTCAGTGTGTATGTTAGTGTCTGTGTCAGTGTGTGTGTTAGTGTCTGTGGCAGTGTGTATGTTAGTGTCTGTGTCAGTGTGGTGTGTATGTTAGTATCTGTGTCAGTGTGTGTCAGTGTGTATGTTAGTGTCTGTGTCAGTGTGTGTCAGTGTGTATGGTAGTGTCTATGTCAGTGTGCATGTTAGTGTCTGTGTCAGTGTCTGTCTGTGGCAGTGTGTATGTTAGTGTCTGTGTTAGTGTGTGTCAGTGTGTGTCAGTGTGTATGATAGTGTCAGTGTGTATGTTAGTGTCTGTGTCAGTGTCTGTCTGTGGCAGTGTGTATGTTAGTGTCTGTCTCAGTGTGTGTCAGTGTGGCGTGTATGTTAGTATCTGTGTCGGTGTGTGTCAGTGTGTATGCTAGTGTCTGTGTCAGTGTGTGTCAGTGTGTATGTTAGTGTTTATGTCAGTGTGCATGTTAGTGTCTGTGTCAGTGTCTGTCTGTGTGCATGATAGTGTCAGTGTGTATGTTAGTGTCTGTGTCAGTGTGTGTCAGTGTGTATGTTAGTGTCTGTGTCAGTGTGTGTCAGTGTGTGTCAGTGTGGTGTGTATGTTAGTATCTGTGTCAGTGTGTGTCAGTGTGTATGTTAGTGTCTGTGTCTGTGTGTGTCAGTGTGTATGGTAGTGTCTGTGTCAGTGTGTGTCAGTGTGTATGGTAGTGTCTGTGTCAGTGTGTGTCAGTGTGGTGTGTATGTTAGTATCTGTGTCAGTGTGCGTCAGTGTGTATGTTAGTGTCTGTGTCAGTGTGTGTCAGTGTGTATGGTAGTGTCTATGTCAGTGTGCATGTTAGTGTCTGTGTCAGTGTCTGTCTGTGGCAGTGTGTATGTTAGTGTCTGTGTTAGTGTGTGTCAGTGTGTGTCAGTGTGTATGATAGTGTCAGTGTGTATGTTAGTGTCTGTGTCAGTGTCTGTCTGTGGCAGTGTGTATGTTAGTGTCTGTCTCAGTGTGTGTCAGTGTGGCGTGTATGTTAGTATCTGTGTCGGTGTGTGTCAGTGTGTATGTTAGTGTCTGTGTCAGTGTGTGTCAGTGTGTATGTTAGTGTCTATGTCAGTGTGCATGTTAGTGTCTGTGTCAGTGTCTGTCTGTGGCAGTGTGTGTGTTAGTGTGTGTCAGTGTGTATGTTAGTGTCTGTTTCAGTGTGTATGTTAGAGTCTGTGTCAGTGTGTGTCAGTGTGCATGATAGTGTCAGTGTGTATGTTAGTGTCTGTGTCAGTGTGTGTCAGTGTGTATGTTAGTGTCTGTGTCAGTGTGTGTCAGTGTGTATGTTAGTGTCTGTGTCAGTGTGTGTCAGTGTGTATGTTAGTGTCTGTGTTAGTGTGTGTCTGTGTCCGTGTGTCTCTGTCAGTGTGTGGCAGTGTGTATGTTAGTGTCTGTGCTAGTGTGTGTCTGTGTATGATAGTGTCAGTGTGTATGATAGTGTCAGTGTGTATGTTAGTGTCTGTGCTAGTGTGTGTCAGTGTGTATGATAGTGTAAGTGTGTATGTTAGTCTCTGTGTCAGTGTGTATGTTAGTGTCTGTGTTAGTGTGTGTCTGTGTCCGTGTGTCTCTGTCAGTGTGTGTCAGTGTGTGCAACTTCACCTGCCCCCCACAGAAAAGTCAGAGATAGCATAAAAGTAGGAGCGTAGCACTTTGGCGTCCTTGAAGAACTCATCTCCAAAGGTGTTCAGCCTGTTCAAAGAGATCAGCAGTTCTGTAGCCGTCACCCATTCCTGAGGATAGACAGAAACGAGAGAACTTGATGTAAATTTATTCATTTATTTTTAGACACGGTTTTATGAGGGTCCTAGTGGGTTGAGAACTCAGGGAATGAGGCATGAATACACTCTTGATGAGTTGAAGATTGGAATCTTCTGCAGCATGACGCCATCTTATGATAAACATGTTTACAGCTGAATACATTCAAATTTGTTGTGCTATTTTCGTCATGGTTTAACTCTCACCTCATCCTGGAATAAGATTTTAAATTGAATTTTTTTGTATAGTAAGTAAAATGTGGAACATCAGCATAGTTTAATAAATTGAAACAACCACCGTCCCATTTGGACTGAATTCTCCCACCTTGAGCTAATGTAAGAGGGAATAGCTACCACTTTCACTTTTGATCGTGAGCAGGATAAAGCAGTTACTGAAGATAAATAAACCAACCCTTACTGTTTACTATATAATAACATTCTGATATCAGAATATATTAAGCTTTTGTGCACTGACGCTGTAGCTGAGGAAGAAAGATGTCATGGTAATGCCTGACTCTGTGTCTTATCATGCTTACCAGAACTTAGCACAGCCTACAAACATGGCTGCTGAGAGCTACATCACCCAAGCTGCATCTAAATATCGCTACTATCGTACTATACAGTAGGTGAAAGGCAGTGCGCCAAAGGAACAGTATATCCAAATTCGTGGTATTCACAAAACAATGAGTGAGAAATACCCATATGATCTGCTAAGATTCTGCAGTATGGAGCCAATGATTGTGGTGCTATCCCATAATGCAACGGGACCAGCACTGAAGAGCTGTCAGAATCAAAAATAGCAGAAGGCAGTGCCCCAACTTGCTTTAAGTGCTATTGGTAATAAATGCTGCTTACTGTGGTTAAACCGTAATTATTTAACAACACCTGAGTACATTTTTAACTTGCTGATTGTGTAAACAAGTATAATATAGAGTATAAACTATCTGTCTGTATTTTTATTGTGTGTTTCTTTGTGCCAGTCTATCCCAAGCTGATTAAGTCATTAATTGTTTCTCTGGTTTTGATCTAGTTTTGCTATTCATGTTTTTTTTTTTCCTGACCCTTGTTAGCTGATTTCTGTATTTACGTTTTTTTCTGGTTTCATCAATAATAAAGCTTATTGAGTACCTGCACTCTCTTCCTCAGAGAAAAATGTGGTAGCTGCTGCTGGGGCAGAGAGTTGGCATAACTGGACTAATGCCTGAAATAGAGCACGAAGGGATCGATGCAAAGAGAGGAAAAAAGAAAGGATGAGATAAAGGTATATCTTATCTTATCTTATCTTATCTTATCTTATCTTATCTTATCTTATCTTATCTTATCTTACAGTATCTTATCTTATCTTATCTTATCTTATCTTACAGTATCTTATCTTATCTTACAGTATCTTATCTTATCTTACCCAGTCAAGTTTATTGAGCACACAGAAATATTTCCCCTATTAGTCATTTGGTAATAAGATGAGCATTGAATGGACATTAGCAAACAGATGTCCTTCCTGAAAAAGTGCAGTCCCAAGTACGAATTGTGTTTGTGTTTAACAAAATCACAACACAATTCAAGTGCAACCAAACTCACACCACATCATCCAGGTAGTCTAAGGTTCTGTACCACAGAACGCTTCCCAGTCCACATGACAGCTTTCATATTAGCGACTTTTTTTATGCAAACCATGGTCTGTTTCAGACAGTATTAAAGTCACACTGGTAATTATCTTCTAAGTAATATTTAAAAGTCACAGATTCTTAACACAACTGTTGACAATTGCCTGTAGGAAACACAGCAGACCAGTTCAGGAGAAGCGAGTCGTATATTAATTTCAGGGCTCACCATTGTTCGAATGCAATACCTGTATTGATCTGAAAGCTTTTTTTTCTGTATTTGGCAGCTTTGTGAATAAATATCGAAAAGACTTCAAATGATCTTGTGTCCTCCGGCAAGAATTGCCAAATGAACAGTCATTAACATTTATGTCTTGTCAGTTCAAATGTGAATCTGCAGAGAAGAGGCTTCATCGTGAGAAGGTCTTAAACCGCAAGTACGCAGAGGCCTCGGAGTACGAGATGCTTGTTTCCCAGGAGGGTCATTAAAAAGAAGGTTAGGTAAGAATCAAAGTGACTAAAAGGTCTAGGGCTTGGGTTAGCAGCTATTTAGAGCTGTACTGGCCATTCGGAGCTGACACAGATACCTTTTTGCACAGATTCCTTTCTCTATGGGATGTCTTTTATTGGAAAGTAGGCAAAGGTATAGTTTATACTTTTTTATTTATCTATCTCCTTCTGGTTTTGGTTTATTTTTTTTCTACATGATACACCAAAAACTAGAACAGAATAATAAAACTGATAGGACACTGAAAGTCCTTGAGTAGCAAAGTGTGTTTATTGACAGCTTCAACTGTGTGCCATTTAAGTTCTATTTGAAAGTAAAAACCTTTCACTTGCACACTATTTATTTGCTCCTTCAGGATTCCAGTCCTGACACATGCATCTAGTTTCAGTACGATGCTTGCTGAAAAAGAAAAGCAAAAGAAAGAAAAATAAAACATAATATAAACATAATCCAGTAATTTGGATAATTGAAAGCACCAATTTGAAGAATCCCGAACGCTCCCTTGTCAAATATTTACAGTATTGATTTTTTAAGTAATCCTAATGACTACTATTTAGTAATAGAATTATGTGAATAATAATGTGATTTAGCTCACTGACATGACAAAGAGTGCAGAGTAAGAACAATTGAACTCCCATATCTTCATTCTAGAAGCCATTCTGTCCCTGGGGAATTTGTCCCAGCGTATCTACTGCTGAATGGCCACATTTCAAGTAATACTGCTGATTCAAGGTCTAGGATTTAAAGGGCGGAACACGGTGACCTAACTGTTCTTAACCGAATATGAACGCATGGGCTGTGGATGAAGAACAGAGAAAAAGAAAGGCTTCCTTATCACTGTCTGACCTTTTAGCCACTGTATTGTTCTCATTAATGGAGATTACACTCAGTTGAACAAGCAGAAATACTGAGTCCATTTATATTTCATGCTACAAAACAAGGAACCTAGGGAGAATATTATAGCGCCCTGATGGTTAAACTTTTGTTTCTGAAGAATAAAAAATTTCTATTCAAATCAATGTGTCAAACCTAGAAAAAAAAACTTCAGTATACTTCATCCTCACTTTTTCACATGTAGTCTTCCATATCTGCGCCATCCGTCTGTAGCATCCCCACTTTGTTCCCATGTCCCCCCCATTCTGCACTCGTTCTTTTTTCTAACTGCCCAGCTTCATCCTCTCTCTACTTTCACTTTGCTATTTTTTCACCTTCTTCCTTCTTTCTCTTTGAATGTTGCTCTGTGCATCAGGTAGAAACCTTTCTTTGGATTGTTGGATGACAACATGCCATGAATCACAAAGATAAATAACCTCAGGAGGTTAGCAGATGAAGAGGAAATCAAGTGAAAGAAAGAGAGAGAACAAATCAGGAGGGCTGACTCTACAATTTAGCTTTATAGTTGAAAAATTGACAAACTGCCCAAATAATGTAGACCGTTTGTGGAAAATGCGTTACAATGGAGCGGCATAAGAATTCATTCAACTAATTGTGAAAATTAGTTGTGTAATAGTTTGGGACATTTTTTTTTTACATTGTGGAGCTCTTGTACTACAAAAAATTCCTCGTATGTGAAAACATACTTGTCAATAAAGACCTTTCTGATTCTGATTCTGCTAAAACTCAAGAACATGTTAAAGCATCGGGGTGCTTTTAAAGGCAAGGTGAGCCTTGAATTTGATGCAAACGGCTAAAGGAAGTAAGTGGTGGGAGGTGGTGAAGAAAGGGGAGAGGTTTGTCCTTAAAGGCTTTTTAAGAGAAGGGTGATATAAGGCATGCTTGCTTGTACTTATCATTTTCCTGCACTTATCACGTCCGAACACAAATGTTTTCTAAGGTTTGCCTTCTAAAGGATGGAAATGAAATTCAATATTCTCTCCATCAACCTCTCTATAGCTGTATAGTTGCTTTACATATGTATGCGTGTGACAAGTGTGCATGTGGTAGTTTTCTCTAAAACATTAGCCAGCTAGTCCTCCATGACATACTGTACATGGCTGCAGGACTCTGAATGAATTGTAAGTAGGTAGGGATGTAAATCATTCACAACTCATTTTGTGTTTTTTGAATCGTCACTATGTGACTTTGTTGAAAGGTTGTGCAGTTTCCAGGTGATTCTGATTACTCCTGGAAGCTATTTGAGCTTCAATGACCCATTGTTAAATAAAACCTCAGTTACTTTAGAAAAAAAATGCTCTCCTGATGCACTGGTATCAGGGAAGGTGAGATATAGTTGCAGGGCTGTTGCTAAACAAATTTTTTTGTCTACAACCAAATGGTTCTGAAGTTTGAGATGTGACATGCTATGCAATGTTTCATCCTTCCAGCAATAAAAATCTATAAACTTGCTGCTTATGAATTATAGGTCATTATTTTAAGTCCTTTCAGACTTGTTTATGAACAACTGTATAATAAAAATAGAATCAGAAGCCTTGGTGATTCAGTTTACCCTCCAGACTTGCTTGGCCCATCTTGATGCATTAATTCTGCTTGGAGCTTCCTGCATTTATGAATCACTTCCTGGGAATGGCCCTACATGGGAAACAATAAAACTTGCGCTGGATGCTTGCACTTGGACCACAAAAAGATCACACTTACCACAAACATCTCCTACCCAAATCTCCTCAGTGGATTCATTTCTTTTTGACGCAAAAACCGTAAAAACTTTCGTGCTCATCTTGCACTGTAAAGAATACTATCATAGCTGGTGAAAACTTGTTGAAATGTATTATTTCTTATTATTCCTAATATTACATTAACTTCCTTTCTGTATCTCCTAGGAGACTGAGTATACCAGTACAAGCAAAACAATATAACTAGGTTTGTTCATCTTTAACCAACAAAGGCAGTAACCTTGGGTATTGGAAAGGAACAACATATATTTTTTAATTAAACTTATTTTTATTTATTAAATATTGGATTCCACACAAAATTATTCTTGGTCAAATTATTCTTTGTTCTGTGCGGTAATAATTCCACATTATAATAAAAAAAATAAATAACAAAACAAAAAAATCTCTTTATTCGGGCACCCAATGGTTTTGTTTGTTTAAAGCATTTGGTTAACCAGCGTGATACTGTATATTCTGGTGCTTTGGAGTTTCTAAGAAATGTTTCAAAAACATTTTTGAATTCCTTCCAATGCAATTTTGTTTGGCCCCACTTCAAGTTTTTCAAAGTGCCTGTTATTGATGACCTGATTTCTGAACCAAAAAAAAACAAACCCTTCTTTTATCTTGCCTTTATTTGGAATGCCTTGAATATACATAGGTAGCCCACGTTTTATATGAAGAGGAGCAAAACATATTTCTGTTGAGTTCCACATATTTCTGCCCTGGAGACGACAGCTAGTCCTATTTTAATGTCGAGACACAGCGTTTTCACGGCTGTCCTAATAACATCGAAACAACAGTGCTTCCCGTAGCCGAGCTGTAGTTCTAGCATGTGTCATTTGATATACATGTGGCAAAGAAAACAGTTACTTGTAATGTCGGCTACCTTAGAATTAAAAACACCCGGACAGTATTAAATTTACATGGGAAATTTCAAAAGTTACAGGTGCTACTGTACATTATGTGAGAAAATACTATAATACTTTAAGTATACTATAAGAAATGGTATATCCTGTTTAAACTACTTTTTTATCTTCTAATGAAAATAGCCATTGATGCTGATATGGAATTAAAAGAACAGTAAATAAATAATCCTCATACTTTTCACCAAACTATGAGGTTATCTGATTGTTTTAATCCATTCCGGATACAAATGTCTATGATTTTCTGTTATGATATTTCTTTTTTTATATTGGATTGTGGGAGGCACGGTGGCTTAGTGGTTAGCATGTTCGCCTCACACCTCCAGGGTTGGGGGTTCGATTCCCACCTCCGCCTTGTGTGTGTGTAGTTTGCATGTTCTCCCCGTGCCTCGGGGGTTTCCTCCGGGTACTCCGGTTTCCTCCCCTGGTCCAAAGACATGCATGTTAGGTTGATTGGCATCTCTGGAAAATTGTCCGTAGTGTGTGAGTGAATGAGAGTGTGTATGCCCTGTGATAGGTTGGCACTCCGTCCAGGGTGTATCCTGCCTCGATGCCCCATGACGCCTGAGGCACAGGCTCCCCATGACCCGTGGTAGTTCGGATAAGCGGTAGAAAATGAATGATTGAATGAATGAATATTGGATTGTTTGGACTTTATATTAGATTTTGACTCAGCGCTACAAAAAATGCTGTTTAATAAAATCCGAATCCGAATAAGGCTATATGCTGTTTACTTTAATATATCACTGTGTTAACTAATGTGCAACCTCAATGTTAAAAAGTAGGGGCAGAAAAACACCTCCATTTTGTGTTTTCTATCTAGTCAACTAACATTGCTGAACATTTTTTCTCAAAACAGAGCAGTGTGTGGTTAATGTTACAGATTTCATCTACACTACTAAAATTCTTAAAAGTAGTGCAGTGACATTTTCGGTTAACTGTGTTAAAATGTCATATGTTGAACTTGGGGTTGAGAAGACTATACCGACTTTCCAGGTTGTTTTCTCCGAGCTTTAATTGAATGCAGTGTAAGTTTATTGATAAACATCACTTTCTATCTTAGCCCTCGATTCTAAACCTTTGTCCGTCATATTCCAAACAATTGCCCCTTGGAATACAGACATTTAAAAAAATTACACTGTCATATCTAATTCAGTCACAAACTCCTACGTTTTCAAAATGCAGCAAGAGGTGAAACCGCATGCAAAATGTTTGTCCGTGATTTTTCTGTAATTTGGGAATTTTATAAAAGATGAAATACTGAAATTTTGTGCAGTTGATCAACCTCATCACTACACCTTAATGCTATTGACAAAAACAGCTCACAGGTCACTGTGGTCATAACAAACGACCTATCCTTTCATTCGTATTTGATTATATCTAATTGTCTGGCCCAGTTGCTCTTTAAATGATAATTTACTACACAGAATGAAAGCAATCGTTGAAAGGTTAATCATTACCAGCCTTATTGGCTTATTGTGCAAATGGCAGCAAAAAGCTTAATTAATGTTTGTTCTCGCTCGCTCATTTTCCTAATAGGTTCATTAAAGTCACCAACTAGAGGTTTGATGGCGAACACTTCAGATTTCCTTTTGAGCAAACAGGCTTGGGAGCAATAGTGAAAAATACTATAGTGCATGCTTAAAATATTAAGGTGCAGAATTTTATTTTAAAAAAAAAATCACATGATTGGTGTGCAATCTATTAACATGATCACTGGACTCTTAAATGACAGATGAATGTTATAAATTTTTTGCACTTTTCTACAGTCCTTCTATTACATTTTTCCTTTCTTTTTGGCAAGGAAAGGTCTTTAAATAAGCATTTAGATGTTGAAAAGCCTTCCCTGGCATGTTTGTACTTTAACAACAAATCAATGGAAATCAATGTACCTGACATATTTAATATCCTATAATCAGGAAAACTGCACAGATGTGTCCGAATACACAGCATTGACACACATGGACACAATTATTCTATTAAAAAAATAAAAACTCACAATGGTCACGGAAATAACAAATAAAAAAATTAAAAAAGGAGTGGACCAAAATACCTGTCGAGAGGTCCAGGAGTTTTAAGATATTGCTTGATTGCAGTGATTGCCTTAAAATGTTGTGCAGCAAAATATTTGGTTACGGGTGCCATCATTTTTGCCCAGGCCAGTTTGAGTAGAACAACAGAACCATAGTTCAAAAGCATCAAAGGTTTTTCATTAGTCAATTTTCAGTACTTTTTGTTAGTTATTTATCAGTAATGAGCAAGCCTGAGGTAACTATGGCAACGGAAAAAATCTGACACGATATTTGTGAAAAAACCTTGCAAGGACACCGATTTTGCCTGTTGCTTTCCCTTTAAATGCATTTGAGTACATTTCTGATTTTTTTTTCCGTTCACCCTTCTGTTTCTTCACCCTCTGCCTCCATCCTTATATATTTCATTCACTCACTTGCTTTCTGTATCTCCTAGGAGACTGAGTATAACAATACAAGCTGTTTTTAGGTTTATGCATCTTTCAAACTAGGCTTATGCATCTTTAAGCTATCACACAGAAGAATATGAAATATTGTCCAACTGAAAACTGCATGTCTCATGGTTTTGGTCCACTTTTGCTTCAATTGTAGTAGCTATATTTCAAAAATCTTGTTATTTCAGTTCACACTAATACTGACCCAGACCAGTGGGTACTGGCATAAAGGGCTACTCCAGTTAATTATCCTCTGTCTTTCACAGATAAAAAGACTTCTTAAGGTTTCTTCAATGGCATTCACATCAGATTACTGACTCTTAACAAATCCGACTATATAAATGAGGATTATTGTTATTATATGGATGATTGTACAGAAAAACACACAAATAAATTGGCTGTATTGGTGCTAATATTTTTTTTCGATTTAGATAAATTAAATATACTTAACATTTCATCAGGCACAAGAGACTGTAATGAAATCATTACATTGGGTAATGAATGCAAAAACAAGATAAGGATAAAAGAAACTAAGCACAGGTTGTTTAATCAAAATACATGACAGGATAGATGACACAATAGTAAGAGTTTAAGGAAATATGGCAGACAACCAGCAGAATTTTAAAATGTCTTTTTTCCCTCTTTCGCCTGCTTCCTGTTCAGGGTCGCCAAAACAGATCATGTGGTCCGCATGTTAGATTTGGCACAGGTTCGACACCGGATCCCCTTCCTGACCCATTTAATCTGGGCTTGGGACCGGCACTGAGAGTTAATTCTTCAGTGACTGTGTTAGTTCCCTGCCCGGATTTCGAACCCGAGCTACGTCAACGAGAGCCCAGAATCCTGCCACTGGACCACCAGGAGGCCCTGCAGACAACCATTGGAATAAATTATGAGCCTGTTTGTCCTATCTGCATTATTTAGCCCTGTTTAATTGTTGAGAGAGTGATCTGAACAAGGATAGTAAATTGCATACTTGAAAAAGTCACCAGAAATACAGTGTCAATAGTTTACATGCCTGAACAGGTAAGCAATAATTAGTTTTTGTCTAGGTTGTGATGCTGGATTTTCTGCTTCATCTCCAACCACAATAGTGTCTCTCCTACGTTCCAGGATGGATACGACCAAATATGTGTGTCACTTGTTTGACAAGCATGATGGAACACTGTGACACATTGACTGGCCTGCAACATCACCAGACCTCAATCTCACGGAAAACTTGTGGGATTATTTTGGACAGCAGGAGAAACCTCAAAATAAGCACTCTCTATCTGGATTGTACACGAATATAGTGCAAGAGTGGGCTAAAATTTACAGGAACAGAAGACTCTGGTGTAATCCTTACCTATCAGGATTCAAGCTTTTATTAATGTAAGTAGAAGTGTACTGTAGTATTAAAAATAAAATTCATATCAGATGAATTATTCTTCTCCTCAGAGCTTTCTGTTATACTATTTATATAATTGTCACAGAGACATATCACTCATGTATTTCATGCAATTATCTAATCAGCCAATCAGGTGGCAGAAATACAAAGCATAAAATCTCACAGATAACAGTCAAGAGCTTCAGTTAATCTTCACATCAAATATCATAATAGGAAAAAATGTGACCTTACTGCAGCTTTGATTGTGGTATGGTTATTGTTGACAATCCATCCATTTTGTATATATCAGAAAGTGCTAAAATGCTCAGATTTTCACTAATTAGAGTTTACACAGAACGGTATAATGATGCTGTAGGTGAAGATCAGAAGAGAATGACCGAACTGTTCAAGTTAACCGTAACTCAAATAATTGCTCTATACAGCCGTGGTGAGCAGAAAAGCATCTCAGAATGTATAATATGTTGAACCATGAGACAGAGAGGCTACAACAACTGATCAGTGAGCACAGGTTAACTAAAACTGGACTGTTATTGACTAGAAAAACATCACAGGTTCCTTTTAAAAATGCAGTACCAGTGCGTCTGCTTATGCAGCCAACATCTTTACCATAAGAGCCATTTAAATGGGAATAGTTTTCATAGGGAAGTGGAGTAATATAATAATTACGGGTGTATCTCTGGGATTTTGGTCCAATCGAAATCATACTGTAATTTTTAAGGAATTTGATTAAGATTAAGCTACATTAATTAAAAGATTAAGTTCATGAGGGATGTGGTAGCTGAGTGCTTAAGGTGTTGGTCTACAAGTTGGAAGGCTGTAAGTTTGAACCGTGGTCCACCAGGGTGCCTCTGCTGGGCCCTTGTACAAGGCCCTTAACCCTTAATTGCTCAGTTGCATTAAATGAGGTAAATAGATATGTAACTCTGGATCCAAATGTTAAAACCGATAATGGTAAAAATATTAATGACATTTCTGGGTTTTAATTTATTTATTTATTGGTATGTTACTGTAGTTAAATTCCTCACACAAGGGACAAGTGGCCTCCATAAAGAACATGTTATGAGCATGCAAACCTTATGAGCAGATAAAAATTAAGTATAACCATACAAATGAATAAAAAAAGAACATTATTTGATTTTCGCTTCCTTGTTATCTTTTATTCTTCCTTTACCACAAATCTGTCCATCAAGTCATCATTCCAGCTGCGTTTTTTTGGTGAAGCAACTGAATTATACAGTGCAGTGTAGAGGCTCATCCGTCAGTCAAAACTTAATAACTTTTTTTAATTTGATTGCTTCAGTTCACATTGCCTTGGCATCTTTTGTACACTCTCATTTTCATTCTCCTTCAATGCTGGCCTTCCAATTCAACACCCAGCTCTTCATGCTCACTCAGAAAGAGAGTGAGAACAAGGCAGAGGGGGAGAACATACACAGCATTTTAATAGACGACTGAACAAATTAAATTTGAATTCACGGAACAGCTTTCATCTTTGGTGCAGATTTTTTTATGGATGGGAATAAAAAAAACCTTATAATAATGTCGTACAAACTGGAAAACAGGTCCCCTTTGAGGTAATCCATTACTTCTCCGGAAATATGTAAGCGCCGGGTTACAAGGTGACCGTTTGTTATTTCAGCCAATTTATTTAGCTATGATGAAGTGAGGGGGAAAAAAAACACAGTACACGCATTAGCCCACATACTCCCACCTACTCAAGATAAACAATAGTGGCTGAAGAAAAATGAATAAAAACAATAGAGATGATTGCAGGATCTCCAGCAAGTCAAATAATGAAAAATAAACTGATATTAAGAATATTAAGAGACAAAATGAAAAAGAATTAAAATTATTGTGTTATAACTAAGTATAACTGTCTTATTGAAGCGAAATGCAGGGGGTCTTGTATAAAAAAATCTTCTTTTCATATAATCCAGAATACATGTACACATCACGGCGATGAGGAAATATGTAACCTTTAATGAAGTCTTATAATACATGCAGCTGTATGATAGAAACAGAACCACATGCTGTCGTTGGTGCTTTTTTTGACAGATAAAATGTTCCAAAAAGGCTTAAACAAAACAAAATTACTATTGGTATAGTAATTAATAAACACAAGGCACTGATGCAATAGAATTATCATGATTATCATTTGAATGAATTATCAATTATCATTTTTTTATCTACAGAGTATGAATGCATGGAAATGAAACTCCATTGTTGATATGGTTACCAAATAGCTCATCAAACTAATGCTAATTCTTTATGTTTATGATGTACATACTCAATCTAACTAAGATTCTCTGATCTGTAAGAATGTTTGAGAGTCTAGGGAAATAACACCTTCAAATAACACTTTCCCTTAAACTAGCTCTCCACTAACACAAGGCTGCGAGGTAACCAATGGTTAAAGCTAGCACGTGCTTCCTGTAAAAGAGCTGAAGCTATCCACCTGTACCCATCTTCTCAAATTGCTGCTCACGCTGCATCACATAGTAGCTGACAACACCCAGGATTGGTTAGTGTCACTTTAAATCTGAGGAAAGGATGTTCTACCTACCCTATTATTCTAAAAAATAATATATTAAACAAACAGACCGCATTATGCTATTGATATGTATCTGAATATGCTGTTCTTATAGCTTCATTCACACATATATCATTTCCTTTTGTACCTGTCCTGTAATATATAATTTAAACAGTAACATTCTTGCTGTGCTTGATTTTTCTGTTACATTATGAATTATTGAGGACAGACTCCACATGTCGAACACCCTGCTGCCCTGTTGCTCACGGTTACTTCTGCAGATGTTATGTGATATCCATAAAAAATAGCTGAACACACAGGAAGGTCAGTAATCCTCCAATAAGTTTATTTTACATTCTGTTGCTATCAAGCTCTATACGCACATCATACCTAGCATTAACATAAGCAATTTGTGCTTTAGTAGTTGTTACAGTATGTGCCCTTCAGTTCACACACGTCTTGGGTGTTTATGTCTTCTAAATTTGGTAGGTTCAAACCACTGCATATAGGAGAAACATCCAACAAGACATGTTTTGAAGATGCTCCGACCGAGTCGTCTAGCCGTCAGAATTTGCCCATTTTTCTTTCTTTTAACGCATCACCTTCACTGCCACTTAAGCAAGGTAATCACTGTTATTCACTTCACCACTCAATGGGTTAAATGTTACCCCAGATCGGCGTATACAGTAGCAGCGGTGCAATTTTCTATCTAGCCTAAGAGGAATGAAGCGGAGTGTGTGTTGAAAAAAAAAAAAAGGTTCTACTTCACTTATCTCCCTCTCATTTATATTGGAAAGTGGTGTAGATGGCTGATCTTAAGCCTCCTGTCTTGTTTGTTAAATGATTTGGTAATTAGAAAAAAAAATCTTGGACACACTCACATGTCTTGGTGTAAAGTGGCTGGCTCATTGATCGGAGGATGCACTGTAATCGGTGTGTCAATGAGAAGCTTGCTTAAGAGAAGCTCTACAGATAGCAGGCTATTAGATAAAAGCCTAAGAGGGATTTTAGAGGAAGATAAAAGTGTACAGTATTCATTCAAAGAATTTTCTTAACCTTTAATGCTTAATTATATGGTCCATTTATTAAAAAAAATAAAGAATCAAACAAAATAACTCAATTTAAATGTGGCATTGTGGGTTTAAAGGAAAGAAAAACAATGCTCCTTGTTCATTCATCCTAGTTTGTACTGGATGCAGAAAAATGAACATACTGAATGGATCACTGGTCTTTGAACATAATAATACGAGACATTGATTGGCATGGCACGTATTTATGTGTGGTTGCTTGTTCAGCAAGAATTTAGAGGCAGACACCAATAAACTATCTTTGTTTGCAAGCTGTCATGCCATGCACCGATTTTACAGATCAAACTGACATTATACACAGCCATGGGAATTAGTCAGTATTGATTAGTATCAGAGTGGTACAGTGGTGCAATGGGTACCGATGAGGTCTCACAATTCTAATGGTCCTAATTCCAAACATGAACTCGGGTTACTGAGTGCCTGTGGGTTTACTTACTGTGGTCTATTTACTGTGAGTCCCGAGTTTCTACCCACCTCCTTTAAAAATTGTATTAGGATAATTATCTGTGGTTAATTTAGTCTTGGTGTGAATGAGTGTGTGAATAAGTTCATGGTGTCTCATCCAGGGTGAATTCCCACAGCCAGTATTTGAATTAATGAAGGGGGCACAGTGGCTTGGTAGCCTCATACCTTCAAGGTTCAATTCCTGCCTCTGCCATGTTTGTGGAGTGTGTATGTTATTCCCAACCCCTGCTCAGCCCCATCTAAAGCCATGTATGCAATTTTTCATAGTGTCTGAGTATCATCGTTTCCTGCTATTGACTATTGACTGGCATCCTTTCCATGCTGTATACTGCCTTGTCTTGTATCCAGAGTCTCCAGGTTCTCAACAACCAGCGTAGCGAATGGATGGAATTTATTAAATAATTACATTTACATTTCCAGCGTATTAGCAGACGCCCTGATCCATAGCGATTGACATTTTATCTCATTTTTATACAACTGAACAATTGAGGGTTAAGGGCCTTGCTCAGGGGCCCAGCAGTGACAGCTTTGTGGACGTGGGAATTGAACTCACAACATTCTGAGTGGTAGTCCAACACTTTAACAACTAGGCTACCATATCCCCATTAGAATTAGAACAATTTAGTAGCCATGTGGCCAAACATGATCAATAACAATCAGTGTTTGCAGTGTACGCCATTTTGTTTGTCTGAACTGCTAATGCTAATGTATTTTTTCCCTTGTATTTTTTAATAAATGTGCTAAAAAATCATTTGGCAGCTTTGTAATTTCAAAAGAAAGATAAAGTATGCTCAATTATCAGTACAGAAAAAAAGAAAAAGTGTAGATTCTAACTAAAACCTTTGGGTACTGCTTTGAACAAAGCATTACAAACCATCGGATTGTTAAAAACATAAATGCAATTGCACAATAAAGATGTCTGTCCATAGGTGGCTTAGGAAAGCAAGTGCAGATAGAGAGGAATGAGGAAAAAAAAAGCAGTCTACATACTTCATTTGCCTCCACACTTCATTATCACTATTTCTTCAGTAGAAGAATTCATATTGTAATGCATTTAAATAAGTATATAATGTTTGTGATCTCATACAAGAAACAAAGTGGAAGGTTTAAAATCTGACATTTGGAAATGAAATGTATTCCTATGACTACCATTTTCATCGCTATGAGCCTGAAGCAATTTCCACTATTGAAATGTGATGGTATCATATGAAACACATCATTTTAGATGGAGTGCTATTTTTTTTTATAGGTACATATATTGTATTTTCAAAAAACAAAGCAAGTGATCAATTGATCTGTTTGCTTTTACAGAATCTTGCATGTTTGTTGGCATTACATTTCTGGACGGACGACTGACGTAACGTGACTAATGACTAATATCTAATGTCAATAAAGACGCTAAACTCTTTTGAATGCTAGAGGGATCCTTTAAGACTCGCCGCCTTCTTCGAGAGTGGTTTCTTCCACAGTTAAGGCAAAAGGTTAGCAGTATCTCTGTCTATCTTTAAGACAAACTCTAACTTTGATGTAGATTAAAGATTTTCAGGTCATTAAGTCAAGAGTGGTGAAATGCCTTTAGGATTCCTTTACTGAATAATCTGTCCCTTTTAAAAAATATCGTTTTATTATAATAGAAATAAAATGTTATACACATGATAATATAGTGCTGCTCATATGTTGAAATGAAATGGTATCTCACACACATACACACACACTCACACACACATGAAGCTGTGATGCACAGGAGATCCACTGAAAAGGGGCAGTATGACAGACAACAGATAGGGATTTCAGAAGCAGGAAAAGGATTAATAGTAGAAGAAAGAGCTTGAGATATGGCAAAGAGAATGAAAACCATAATAGAAATAAAGGATAGAAACAGCGGGGGCCGCATATTACTTCATATGTACTGTTTGCAACATGGGGTTTTCTGTATGCATGAAAAAGACTGAGAAATCTTTCTAGCTTTGTCTTATTTTTTGGTAAACATGATAGCACATCTGACTCGAATCCATGCACACAAATGAGATAAGGAAGTGATATAAGGAATAATTCATGACAGACCATGGTGTTGTAAGAAAATAATGGCCCAAATGAAAAGCAGATATTTGTATCAGCACAGTCTGGAGTGAGTTATTCTACTTTTGGCAGCAACGTTCATTATAAAAATGTAGCAATGAATGATACAGGCGCACAGCTTTGTTTTAGAATATTATTGCCTTTCAAATTAATTGTGATTTACTCACAATAAATAAATAAATAATAAAATCCTCTCTCGGTTGGGCCAACTATTGGCCCAACTATTGCCTTGCAAGACAACACTTGATTGCTACTGTACCATGCGACTGAAGAAGCACAGGTAGCTACTGTATTAAGGTAAAGAGAAGCGCTTCTTAGCAGACTATTTTGCCTCGCTAGTCAGAGAGGGAGAGTAAATATACTCAGAAGGAGGAAGGAAAATACAGAGTTAATGATACTCAATATATGACACATATATTGTAGCTAGCTAGCTAATTCATTGCCATTCATTCAGCTTTAATGAAAGAATCATTTGATCACAAATGCTTAGATAGAAACAGTTTAGATGGATGGATGGAAGGAAGGAAGGATGGGTAAATCAGCAGAGGGAAATTATGTAACTAATGGTAAAAAAAAAACGGTAACTAATGTACTTATTAAATTTTCAGACATCTGAACAGTTTTTAGTTAGATATGTATTTAATTAAATATTCATGGGAGAAGTCACTTACAGTGACATAACAGCATTAACCTACGTATCATTCTGTCCTTTGCTTTCTCTTGATGAAAATTAAAACATGCTCAGCATTCATTTATTGAGAAAGAAGAAAGTAAATTCCTATGTCCTGGAACCTTGGACCAACATCTGAGATTCCCTCCATAAATGGTAAGTAAACATTACCGACAAAAAGCTTCATTATTATCCTCCATACGAGTCTCTGTGTATGAGCTGCTACTAAAAAACAATAACGTATTAGAACGAGTGCATTCGTATAACCTGATTGTTTTACTGCTTGAGCCACTGTCCATGCCATGAGGTTAAACAAAGTAATCATCTGACCAATCAGATCAACCAGATCCAAGAATCCGCCTGCTATGTGGTGAACTAACTGCTCTTATATTGAAAAATATCACAGATACATTGTGTAAGAGAGATAAGTTCAACGAACATACATGTTTATCTCTCTCTCTTATGCAGTGCGCTCTGCTCACGTATACTAAATGTGTTGTGTGTTTAGACAATTGCAGAACTACTTATAATTTCAAACCATTCACTGTCACCATGCCCTGTCATTTGCATACTGTGAATTTTTATAGTAAAAAACTGATTGCTGTGATTTTCTCTGAAAGTTCAAAGTGAAGATTTTTTGAAAAATGAGAGATGAGCTACGTAACTGCCTACCTCAGGTACAAAATAAAACTTCAATTTCATATCAAAACTTGCTGTGTTTGTGTGTGTTCAGAGATCAGAGAAAGATTTGCACAGCAGGTGGAGAAAAATGACATACACCTGACAACAATTACACACACACATACACACACCGTATAAATACTACAAATTCATCAAGAGAAAGAATGTAGAACTCTGTTCACACTTGATTTCTTTGCTTTTAGACATACGACACATCACAAAACAATATTTTGAGATAACAGAACTAACCAGCAGCCTTTTTTTATGATTTATGACTAAAGACCTTCAACAACAATGTTCTTGAAAGAAATTTTAAATTGAAATCATCATGTGTGAGCACTGTTACAATGGTCATATATGGTCAAATGGTCAATAGAAGGGTAGCATGGGATTATGTGAAACTCACAAGACAGCTACAGATATGTTGGTGGCAGTAGTAAAACAACTAAAATGAATATGCTAATGAATAGAAAACTATCGTTATTACATCAAGTTCACTTTGAAGAATGTTTATGTTTATGTGACAATCGCTAGTAAGTCATACAATTTAAAACCGGCTTTAAAATAAGGTTGATTGGTTGAATTTGTTTCTTAACATTATTGTATGCATTGCTATACTTCTGCAAGTGCAATTTATCCCACTTATCACCCCACGTGGCACTACAGTATGCTCCCTCTGATCTTCTAGCTTTGCTTGACTGAATGTACCATCCCTCGGGTTACAAGGAAGGCATGTATCAAGACCGTTAGGCAACTAAATGGTGGAATGAACTTCCCCTAGATGTCGGAACAGTCGACCCACTGGCTGACTTCAAACAAAATTTAAAGACCTACCTCTTCCTGAAGTACTTAAACTAGCACTTAAAAATTTACTAGTGGTACTAGAATCAACCCCCAACAGATTTTTTAGACTGATGGTATTCTTAGTGATTTAGTGAACCAGAATCAAGGTATTCATCAGTAGAGACTTCAGGCTTCAACAGTTCTGCCAAATGTTATTCATGTAAATGTAAAATTGAAAAATTTTCATGCTGTACATTCACAAAGGGATTGTTCTAGAGTCCAACTACTATTAACATTAATGTAGCTGATCAGATCACTATGTATGCTTACAAATCTTCAACAGTAATGCAAGCTTGTGGTTTAGTAAACTCTCCAAGAATTATTCCAAGAACTGCTGATTTTTACTGAAGAAGGTTAGCTTAGCTCTTCACTGCTTCCAGTTGGTCTGGAGTAACTGCACCCACCCCAGCCATTAACTGATAATATTCGACTCCCCTGCTTTAGACCTAGAATAATAACATAGGAATGTAATTATGCAAACCTGTAGTACTAGGCTCTGGTCAAAGTTGTAGGCACTGGGTCTTCCTTCAAGCGTAGAAAAAGCTACATTTCCTCCTGTTAGGGGAGAGATGTCGCTAAACTCATCTGTACAGGTTGCGGTTCTCTCCTCCTCCCCAGGTCTGATGAAGCCCTTGGTGTCTCTACCATAGGTCTTCAGGCAGGATGCACTGTAGTACTGGTATGGTTGCCAAGGTGCTGTCTCATTTGTACGTTTGTAAATGGCAAAACTCTCTGGGCGGCTAGTGTAGAACTTCAACCGGACGTATGTTATCTCATAGGCTTTACCTGTTGAAGAAAAGACAATATGTACAAAGTGACATGAGTCAAAGAGGATACAATCCAAGCAGTCTCTGTTTTTCTTTCTTTTGGTATTATCTCTTTTGTGTGGAGTGTTCTTAATTTGGTCGTCTGTGCTGACTGATTCTTATTACCTGTAAACCATTTTCAATTCTATTGATTCCAGTGAAGCAAAGCATGCATTTAGATTCAACAATCCAACAAAGCTTTGTAATTACATAATTAGCCCAAAGCAGTATTTAAATAATGTTGGTAAGTATTTAAATAATGTTGTCCTTAGGATAGAAATACAACAAACTAAAAGTAAACAAGGAGAGATTCATGGTCAGATTTGCAACAGAGTGTCTTGGGGTCAATCATAAACTGTGGGTTATTTACGGTCTAAAAGATCAGAGATTAGTTTTATCTGTCTAGAAGGAAGTTATTGTGCCTGGTGACAATTATCACACTAAGTTGTGAGTAAAGATCTGAGCTCACCAATTTTCTAATGGTGTAAACACACATATCAAAACCACCTTATTAGCAGTTCTCCAATGGGGCGATGGTCAAAGAGGCAACAAAAAAGCCAAGCACCATTGTGCAGCAGAATGGATACTGAAGAACTCACTGACTTTTAACTTTTAAGCCAGTTTTGAAATCTCTACCCTACTAAATACCCTACTTAAAGTAAGTGCTATTATTGTAAAATGGAAATGTCTCAGAGCAACAACATTTCAGACACAAAGCAGAGCGGGGATGCAGAGTGCTGAAGCATGTCTTACTGTACATAAAAATCACCTTTCAGCTCTTGCATCATGTACTACAGTTCCAAACTGCCTCTGGAAGCAACATCAGCACAAGAACTGTATGTCAGAAGTTTCACAAATGTGTTTCCATGGCCCGAGCTGCTGCACAAAATCCTAAGATCTTTATTCACAATGCCAGGGTTTCTAAAGCAGACAGCCACTGGATTTTGGAGCAGTGGAAACTGGAGTGATGAATCATGCAGTCTGATAAAAAAACAGGGTTTGGTGGATGTTACCAACGGTAAAGCTTGGTGACAACATGATAATAGGGGCATGGGCTATTATATCTTATAACTGGTAAGGGATATTCAACAAGCTCACATACAAGTGAAGTGACATACAGCTAAGTACGGTGACCCATACTCAGAATTCGTTCTCTGCATTTAACCCATCCAAAGTGCACACACACACAGCAGTGAACACGAGCCACGACTTGCCCCAATACTGTAAGTGTATTAGTAATGTGTCAATATACTTTAAGCTATAGAGTGTAGTAGCTCAGTTGTTGTCATGACTCAGCCCGGACTTTGGCCACGTGCATTTGTTTGTTTATGTTCCTCATCACATATCTGCCCTGCCCTTGTCTATTCCTCCCTGTTTCCACACCTGTTCCTAATTGTATCTGATTGTCTTTTGTATTTTAGTGTGTCGCGTTGCCGATGACAGCGCGGAATCTACTGTTGTATTGTCCTGTCTTTAGTTCGTGTCATGTTTAGTTTTTTTGTTATTAAACCCCGTTTGTTTTGCTATCCTGCGTTTGGGTCCACTTTTATCCCGCATCATGACAGTTGTGATACTCATCTAGTTATCACTTTAATGCTTTGACCAAATATAAAAAGCTGGTACATGTGGTGAATATTGTAGACGATTTTAATTGTTAATAAAAATAAAAAAAATCATCAGCCAATCAGAATTTATGGTGCATCTAATCAACAAGTTTTCTATAATCTCTCTTGTATGTGGCCTTATACTAAAAAACAGTGAGTGACACTGTCTACACTCTTTGCTAAGAAAAACTTGAAAGGTCCACAGTAAAACATGAAATAAAATATAAATATTTTTGTAGCGAAATATTTATGTAATGTTTTGAGAATCTGGCGAAAATCTTGATGTAATTTTATTAGGAAAGATCTGTGGCTGTCTGTCACTCTGACATTGCTAGCACAGTTACAATGGTGTTTAATCCTTTTTACCAGTATACTGCCATTCCATGAAATCGAATTATCGGATAGTTACGAGCTGTATAAAGGAATGATTTTCTGGCCACAATATAAAAGGAGTCAGTTGGATTGCAGTGTGAGAACAGTGTTTTTGCCTCTGTTGGATAACCTGACACAGAATTTTAGTGGTTTATTTATTTTGAAGATAGAAACATTTGTGTGAAGTAAACTTTTTTTCAATGAATATATTGCTGCTAATAAATTAGGTATAAACAGAAAGACATGAAAAAATACAGATTCGTAAAGACCCATGTATTCACTTTTCTATGACCCATTAACACATTATTTGGACTGTAACATGACAAGAAATCCAATGCTAAACATGTGCACATCAAAACAGGTGAAAAAAGTTTCATTTGTTGGGCACTGGGGAAAAACGCACACACACACACACACACACACACACACACACACACACACACACACACACACACACACACACACACACACACACACACATACATACATACATACATACATATATACTGTACATACTGATCTCAAATATAAGGGATTAACAGGATATGTGATTTGGGGACTGATTTATGGCTAGTTAGCGAAATGCATGATAGCGTTATATGGTACCAGCATCAAAGATTTGGAACCTGATCTGGTGGTAAAATACTTTAATGTTCCTGCATTGCTGTCTTTAGTTAGAAATGAAGTGAGGGCTAATTCCCACTGACAACATTATCAGCAGGTAGTCATTGTGGGTAATGGAGTAAGGCATAACTAAATCTGAGTCCACTGAAGATGGCATGTTAATTATAAAGATTAATATACTTGCTATATTTGGTTTCTAGCATTTTGATTATGTTGATCTGCTTTATCTGCTGACTGAACACTGCTGTCGAGTTTCTAACTGGTGAGTGGCCATTGATATCGATATTGAAGCAGTGGACAGAGTGGGAACATACAGTATATCAAGAGATTTTTTTTGTATGCAATTCAAACATCAGATGGCCATTCTATGTTAAAAAGATAGAATATCTGATTTGTCTTTCTTTATCCCAAGGCTCCCAGCTCAATAAAATAATATATGACTTCTCTGTGTGGTTCATTGCTACATTCTATGAGGTTGTAACTCCCATAACATCATCATGTAAGAGGGTCATGCAGGGCAAATCAGTGGTATTACAAAATTGACAGGTTTATGACTCACTTTTTTCTAAACCCTTAAAAAAATGTCATGAGTTAATTTTTTATATGTCCACAGAAGACACCTGAGACAACAGAGTTCTCCGAAAGACTGGATTTTACAAGGATGTGAATGGAATAGGCAAAAGTTAAGTCGTGAAATAAGACTTAATACACCAGGTAGGACAGGCAAAATGTATGCAAATGTCTGGTTTAAACATATTTAATAATTCTTCTTATTATGTTTTAAATTACAGTCAAAAACATGTGTATAAGTTCTTTGCTTTATAACTACATCCCTGTAATAATGGACATGCCTCTGTTAATAAATCTCTTTCAAGATTTACAGAACATCTGCACTTTTTGGTTTATTCTCCCAGGCTTCACAAAATGTTACATGTTATCCATGCAAGAACTGTAAATAAAATATATCTGTCTCCATTTCCAAAATCTGAATGGGAGGAACAAATCTTTTGGGAGGTGTTATGAATGGGAGGGGAATGTAGATCATTAAGCAGGCTCAGGTTCAGAAAGTTGTCAGTACCATAGTTTAATTCACATGTTTCCAAGTAAGACATATTTCCAAGTAAGCATGTAAGTAACCTTTATTTACCCAGGATAAAACTCAATGAGATAAAATGTATTTTACAAGAGTTACCTTTCAAAGATGGCAGCAAAGACACAACAATTAACACAACACAAAAATTTAGTATATATACAGATATAGTATATACTGTGTACATATATTATATAGTATATTGCAGAAGCAACCTACAATATGACTGTACTCAAAGTTATTTATAAGTGCCATAAATTGTACTTGCAAAGGGAGCACAACATTTTAAGTTTTAAGTGTTCCTGTAAGTTGTTCGATGTTGATGGAGCATTAAATTTAAACCCCTCTGTCCCCAGCTCACATCTAAGATGCGGAACAGAAAGAAAAAAGAAAAAACAAAAAATTGAAATATATAATAGTTTACTTTCTGTAGCCACACCCAGGCCTGATTACTGCTGCACCTGTTCGCAATCAAGAAATCACTTAAATAAGACCTGACTAACAAAGTGAAGTAAACCAAAAGATCCCCAAAAGCTACTGTACACATCATGCGAAGATCCAAGTAATTCAGGAACAAATGAGAACTAACGTAATTTAGATCTATCCGTCTGGAAAAGGTTATAAAGCCATTTCTAAAGCTTTCGGACTCCAGTGAACCACAGACAGTGCCATGGAAAAAAACATGGAACAGTGATGAACCTTCTCAGGAGTGGCCGGCCGACCAAATTTACCCCAAGAGCGCAGTGACGACTAATCCAAGATGTCACAAAAGACCCAACAACAACATCCAAAGAACTGCAGGCCTCACTTGCCTCAGATAAGGTCAGTGTTCATGACTCCACCACAAGAAAGGGACTGGGCAAAAAGAGCTTGAGTTCCAAGACAAGCAAAAAGAACATAAAGGCTTGTCTTAGTTTTGCCAGAAAACATCTCGATTATCCCCAAGACTTTGGGGAAAATAATATGTGGACTGACGAGACAAAAGTTGAACTGTTTGGAAGGTGTGTCCCATTACATCTGGTGTAAAAGTAACCTGCATTTCAGAAAAAGAACATCATACCAACAGAAAATGGTGGTGGTAGTGTGATGGTCTGGGGCTGTTTAGCTGCTTCAAGACCTGAAAGACAAATGTGATAAATGGAACCATGAATTCTGCTGTCTACCAAAAAATCCTGAAGGACAATGTGCGGCCATCTGTTCGTGACCTCAAGCTGAAGCGAACTTGGGTTCTGCAGCAGGACAACAAACCCAAACACACCAGCAAGTCCACCTCTGAATGGCTGAATAAAAACATAATGAAGACTTTGGAGTGGCCGAGTCAAAGTCCTGACCGGAATCCTATTGAGATGCTCTGGCATGACCTTAAAAAGGTGCTTCATGCTCGGAAACCCTCCAATGTGGTTGAATTACAACAATTCTGCAAAGGTGAGTGGACCAAAATTCCTCTACAGCTCTGTAACAGACTCATTGCAGTTATCGCAAATGCTTGATTGCAGTTCTTGCTGCTAAGGGTGGCTCAACCGGTTATTACTGTAGGTTTAGGGGCAAGCACTTTTTCACACAGGGCCATGTGGATATGGATTTTGCTTTCCTTTAATAATAAAAACCTTCATTTAAAAACACCATGTTGTGTTTACTTGTGTTCTCTTTGACTAATATTTAAATATTTCAATTGTTTGATGATCTGAAACATTAAAGTGTGACACATGCAAAAAAAAAAAAAAAAAATCAGGAAGGGAAAAATACTTTTTTTCACACCACTGTATGTCCTCCAAGTAAATATTGTGCTGTCCAGTTTTTACAAAAATGATTGATAACTAAACAAATAGATATCAAACCACATAACAGATACAATACAATGATCTTGTAATCAAGAAATAAATCGAATCTAAAAGTATTAATAAATTGAGACATAATTGAGTAAAAGGGATAGTGATGTTTTTTTTTTTTTTTTGGAATTACTCTTTGGAATGAATGTATCATTTGGATCACTTGAATGGACTGAATCATATTTCTCATTCACTTTAATGCCATCTGTGTAAACTATGTAACTGCTTTGGCAGCTTTTTCCTGACCGTGAGGTCTGAATGCACATGTCGTTAGTTGTAGATGTTGAGCCAACATGTCTCCTACTGAATGAAGCTGGGTACTGGTACTGGTACTGATTCTTTACAAATTTGAACATGTGGTTCAGCAGGAACCGAAGGAATACATCGTGAACGATTTGTTTGAACTGGGACTTCGGTGATGAAAGAAGACATGTCATATATGATATGTATGGGATGTATAAAAATGTGTAAAAATGATTTTTAAAAATTATTATAAAAAAAACAAAACGACACATTTTTCGGTGTAAACACATCACGAATCCAGTTAGGGAAAATAATGAATAAATAACAAAAGCAGCTGCTTTAAGTGTGCATGTGTACGTGCATGTGTACTTACAACATAAGACTTTAACAACAAAAATGTTAGCAGAGAAAACAGAGGACATTAAGAGGCAGTTCAACAACACTAACAGAAAAAAAAAAAAACCAATTGCAAGGTTTCTTGAAGTCAAGGCAGAGAATAAAGTATTCGGTTAAATCTCAGGCTACGTAAGAGGCGGATGAGTGGATGCAGACAGGCTAAAACATCTGTGCTGTCCTGAAGGTCATTTGTGACTCTGAAATTCTTAGACCTTTTTTGGTAATACAGAAGGAAGAAGCCATGAAAAAAAAGTTATTTTTTCTTTTTTGCCTTTAATTTGATTTGGTGTTTGCATTTCCCCCATTTGTATTTTTTTTCCTACATTGAACATACTAAAGGTTTTTAAATCCTTATAAGGAGTTTTTATCATTGTAGTAATTAGTTTTTAATTCAATAAGAATCTGCAGGTTGCTGCAGCATTAGTTTACAGTCCAGTTCTCATCAGGAGGGATGTTAGTTTCAGGTAGAAATGCTCGACAAGGGTTTCAGTAATGCTTATTTATTTCATATTCCATATATAGTAAAGCTCAGAGACAGCTGAAAAAGCTAAATGAGGTCAAAATGGAAAAAAAAACATTCTATAAAAGTTATTCTGACTTTATTATTCTTCCACATCCATTTTACATATTATGTAATTATATTAACAAAAATTAGAACTTTATCCCCAAAACGAATGACACTTTCACTTGCTCATTCAAATCTAGTAAATGTACACATTAATCCAAATATGTTATATTTATTGTTTGGGATTGATATAAAGATGATATGTGTAAAGGCGTTCTTTCCTGTAGTGCTAATTAAAACCCCAATAATGAACCCCAGGGTCAACAATATAATCCATGTCTAACATTGCAATCTAACTCATTGCCAATACTATGACTTGAATCTGATCGATGGCTCACATGAGTCTACTTTTAAATGTATACAATTACACAAACTCAGGATCTCTCCATAGATACAAACTTTTTTAGAAGTAACAAGACCATCTTTCTTGTGTAAATGCTCTTAGAAATAATTTACAAATAAATACCCAGCCTGATAAATGAGACCTCCTATTGGGAGCTGTGTGTTCTTGTGTGTTATGATTACAACATCTAGCACTTGAAGGCTACGGAGCACTAGCTACTGCGTCAGAGGGTCTAATCCTTTTTTATGACTCAGTAGACTAAACCATCCTGTCTGTGCAACGAACTTGAGGAACTCAGCAACTATATATATTAGTGTCTGTGTTAATTGCGTTCCACCAGACTAAGTATTTCTGAGTGGCACATGCTGGAACATAATATTGTTCATTTTATATCTAAAGCAGAAGGGAATACATAAACATCTACAACTCATTCCCATCTGCTTGTTATGGGCATCTTCGGCTGCCAAATACATTAATCACCAACTCATCAAATATGTCTGAGCTCCATCTGAAGCTGGATTTTCACATCTGCCACTCCAGAGATGGTAATGATATAAACAAGTACATTTCATGAAGTCTTATAAAACAGTGACAACCCTGTGATTATTGAATGTTCGACCTTTCTGCATAGAATTATTTTAATTTCTGTCGCTAAGGACAAGAAATAACCTTTTGGTAGCACCTAGATTAACTGATCATATGATAGCATCCAGCTACACAGCTCTGCCTAGGTGTAATCTAAAGGCCACTGTCACACCAGATCAGATATTTTGCATGCTGTACGCTAGATGACTTGATTACAGCCTGTCATTGTGGCATGTGGAAGATAATGTATCTTTAGTATCTTTGGCTAGCTAGCTTGATCATCCATAATAATTACTAGCACCTACCTTTTTTTTTTACAATTATTATTATTGACTCTCAAGATGGAAGTTTGCCAATTTATAAGTGATAGGTTGAAAGGAAACACATCCAAAAGCGAAGTCGTCCTTCACAGCTCAAGTCCCATTTGGTGACTTGGGATCAAAATTTGTAAATGCTTTTATTAAACATTATATATTGGCACCCTTCTATACAAAACAGTATCCTGAAGTTATAATGTTGGAGACTTTTTGGATATCCACTGAACAAATGTTCCTTGGACAATGCCTGTGGGGGAAGGGGAGGGGGGGGCATGATACTTTGTCAGGATTGCATAACGTGCTGCTTCTTTGTCTGAAATTTTCAAAAGCACCACATGGCATCTGTGTCTCATATTGGTTTCTAGAAGGTCGTTGAGGGAAAACTACAATGAAAACCAGATGGTTGAGGTATTCTTTGAAAGTTTGTGTGTGTGTGTGTGTGTGTGTGTGTGTGTGTGTGTGTGTTTGTGTATGTGTCTGTGTGTGGGAAAGACCTGACCTGAAATCTATGCAATGAGACCTCTGCTGCTTTTTGTGTTTGTCTTCTTCCTCGTAGTGTTTTGTTTACCGTCTCTCTCACACACGTGTGTGTTGATGCATGTCTGAGCCTAGGAAGTAATTTGTTTGGTTTGGAGGCTAGAGAGAGCTGAACACAGACCCCTGACTAGAAGCCATCCGGTGATCAAAAAGAAAAAGTAGAACCTAAGATGAAAGAGACAGACGTGGTAGACTTTCACTCATGATTTCCTGTTCAGAGATTCATGTCTTAGCATCAGGGCTGTCTGTTCCTTGAGTAAATCTCAAATCTATAAAGACAATATTGTACTAGTCAGGGTTTGTCGAACAATTGACATGCTTCTGGGAGCTCAGAGTCATAACCTTTTTCAGAGCACCAGTAAACTTTACATTTTTTAGAAAACGATCCTGAGTAACTGTAAATGAGGGGCACCAGTTTAATAAAGTTGAGGAATGTCTAAAGGACAATAGACACTATAGACAAAACTTCCTCCTACTTAATTCTGCCAAGACAGACATTGTGGTACTATGACCGCATGCAGCTAGACGTAAGACGTCGGAATATACCATAAGTCAATGCCCTTACTATGTAGTTTTTGTTATAAGGGTAGCTTTCTTTCATCTCAGAAATATTGATAGGATATATGAAGAATGAAGTCACTACACAATGCAGGGAAAACTAGTTCATGCTTTTTGTACCTCTAGGTTGTAATTGTGTTTGAAAATTGTAATGCCTTACTGTCTAGATGTAGCTGCATAAACAAGCTTAAGTTAATCCAAAATGCAACAGCTAGAACCCTAACTAGAAGATATGTACAAATCACTCTTATCTTATCCCCACTGCATTGGCTCTCAGTCATATTTTGCATTGAATATAAAACACTACTACTGAACTATAAAGTCTTACAATTTTTTTGTGGTCCTCCTACTCCAATAAAAAAAGGTGCAGGCTATTTGTTGGTACCTCGAATAGTGAAAGCTACAGCAACTTTTTTTTTTTTTTTTTACAATGCTCCACAGTATAAAAGCCTTACTATTAATGTTTGGAACACAGACACAGTCTCAGTGGTTAAGTCTAGGCTGAAAAGTTTTTTGTTTAGTCAAGTCTTGTGAGAATAATTTTTTTCTTTGGTAAGATGCAGATCTGGAACGTTCTTGGGCAAAGAGTGTTTTGGTGAACTGGGATGTTTGGATTTCTTCCCTACTCTCTGGCAATCACTCGGGTTTTTTTCTGGTGGCATGACTGGCCTCTTTATGTCTCAGCGTGCCCTTATGTCTGTGTCTCCTCTGGCTCTTGCTCCTTTTAGTTATGCTGGCATAGCTAGTCTTGCCCACGTTCCTGCTTGCACTCTGCACACAATAAACATTGTCCTTAACCATTATATGACAATAAGCATACCTAATCATTTGTTTCTCCTTCTCCTTTTCTATCTGTTCAGCTACACATGCTACTCCTGAGATATAAGTGATCTTGACCCCTTCGGCTCTCTCTCCCCGCCTAATCCACCTGATGCCCTACTTCTGGTTGGAATTCTCATCACTTTGAAACCACTCGATGTTGCTGGGGATGGTCCCACATGGACAGCCTAAAGATACATGAGATTACTTAGGATGGTTCTGTCAGGACTCAGCCCGGACTTTAGGCCATGTGTCTTTGTTTATGTTCCTCGTCACGTGTCTGCCTCACCTTCGTCTGCCCCTCCCTGTCTTCACACCTGTTCCTAATCATGTCTCATTGTCTTTTTGTATTTAACTGTCCCGCGTTGCCTTGTGCAGCGCGGAATCAACTGTCATCTTTGTCCGGTCTAGTCTGTGTTATGTTTCATGTTTTTCGTTATTAAACCCTGTTATATTTGCCATCCTGCGTTTGTGGCCGCTTTTTTTCTCGCGTCGTGACTGGTACAACCTTCAAACAACGAAGATTTTTCAACTGCATTTGATATAAACAGTAGCTCACAAGTATAATTTTTCTACCAGAGATTTACAAAAAACTTATATCCTCTAGCTTTAAAGTTGCTACATAATATTCATTCTTTCAAAAATGATTACAATGCTTATTATTAGTGATATATGGTAATACTGTATCTTTAGCTCGTGCATATTCTCACGTTTGCTTTGTCTTAACATCTTTGGCATAATGAGTCCTAATCATTTCTTTTGTGGTTGTTGCATGCTTGATTTTGCAGCAGCTTTTTTAAATTTTGGTGCTTTTTTGTGGAAAACTTTGAATTAGCACAAGCACAAGATTCATCTTTTAAACACTTACCAATAAAGAGAATATTTAATTACTTTCTATGATAGCCGTACTCAGGTTCGACATACATGAGTTGTCGACCAGTAAGTGAAATGATGTCCCATGTCACTTATTGGTCAAAATATGGTGAAAATCAATGGCAAGTTTAAAAAATTGCACAATCCTTTGAATACTCAGAGATATCTATCTATCTATCTATCTATCTATCTATCTATCTATCTATCTATCTATCTATCTATCTATCTATCTATCTATCTATCTATCTATCTATCTATCTATCTATCTATCTAAATAAAATTTGTTTGGAAAATGTCAATGACTATTATATTATTTAAGAGATTTTCTATTGACTCCAGTTGTCATGTTTTATAATCCATTTTAATAGCCCTGTTTTATACAATTTTATTCTGCATAGATTCTTAGGATTTGTGGCACTAACATTTATCCAGGCAAGACAACCAAGTTAACCACTGGTAAAAAGGTTAATGCTTGAGATTTTAGGTTTGTCAGGTTCTCTAAAATACTTGGCAGGCCACTACAGTTCAAATGGTTTGACACATTTATGGCATATGGCAGATGCCCTTATCCAGAGCAACGTACAGTACATTTTTATTTTATTTTTAATTTTATACAACGAGGCAATTGAGGCTTGAGTGCCTTGCTCAGGGGCCCAGCATTGGCAGATTAGTGGACCTGGGATTTAACTCACAACCATCCAGTCAATAGTCCAACACCTTACCCTCTAGGCTACCACATCCCAACTACTTGTACAAAGGAAAGCAATAATGGTTACTACATGCGATATTAATACAGAACAACACTTTCCTCGTTCTCACAGTCAACAGTTTAGCGTGTTAGATCAGAACAAAGTTCAACTTTTTGTTACTCTGTGCACTAACGCAATCAAACATTCATAATGAAGACCTTATAATGACGTTAAGAGTAAACTTAGGTCATGTCAAGTATTCACTTGTTTTCAGTTATGGAAATGAAAATGTTCAGAAAACAAATATAAATAACTGACCAATTACAAGGCCAAACAAATCCAATAAGTGATATACGACTCTTGATATGAACACACAATATCTTTGAACCTCCCGAATTTTTAGATACTTTGCTGAGTTTCGTTAAAAAAAGGTGCTAATAAGCCATTTAGAGCATATGGGTTAGTTTAGTCTTTGAAATAGAAAGAACACTGAACTGCAACATGCCAGAAAGATCAGGAATCCGATAAACACAGGAAATCAACACAGGAAGCAGCTAAATCCTGAATGACACATAAAACAACAGCAGTAAATTCTCGGAAAATCTGCATCTACTATCTACTGACCTCTTTAGTGTAGGAGAACTAGGATGGCTAAATTAAATGCTGTGCAAACACTCTTCTCATAACACCAGGGAGTGATTCATTTCACTATTTCATTAGCAAATATTTCTTGTTTATTGCTGTTACAAAATGAAACCTGCAGCCAAAAAGACCATGTGTATCAGTGAACAGAAGCCTGTGGTAACGTTTAGCAGAATCTACTTTGCGTAATAGTGCACAAAGTTCATTCATTACTTCTAACTCTATCGTGAACTGGGAATGGCTAACAAAGAATAAGATTCTTCTTTTAATCATCTACCAATAAAGAGAGTATGTAGTTACTTTCTATGAAATCTAGGAATATGCTAAGATACTCATAGTTATGAAATAGTCTTACCTAAGTGTAGTGTTAAATTGACAGAGTTGGGGTACTGCACTCCATAGAACATGGACTGGCTTTGCCACCAGGTAGGTTCCTCGTCGCTGTGGAAGTCATTCAGATAGGTGGCATTGTGATTTGTTTCGAGGTCTAAAGCGTCACAATGACGACAGGAGCGTGTGGAACCCGTTTGCATGCAGTAGTCCTCAGGTGGAGAGCCGCACACGTTTGAAACGATTATGGTATGGTTGAAAGCTGCATTTTCAAATTTAGGCATGCAGACACTTGGTGCGCCTTCCTCATTGTAGCAGGAGTCCATCCCAGCAAAAACATATGAATGTGAGAGGGATAAAAGAAAAAGGATGGAGACGACAAAGGGAAATGTAGTGGAGTACATGCTTTATGCAGCAGCAAAAGTGGCCAAATAAGGTAAAGAACTGTAAGTGAATTAGTGCACACAAGAAATAGAAAAAGGAAAAGATAAGTAAAACCTGCCTCAAGCGCATGAAATTAAATGTCTGATAATTGACAGCATATTTATGAGTAGAAACACACCCTCAGATGTACACGCATGCATGCTTGAGCATTTACCCAGAATGTTAAAATGAACAAAGAACAAGAGTAAATACTTTATAACTAAATAACATGCATTACATGAGAAATGAGCAGTGCCATGCCGTACAACAGTGATGTTTTTTAAAGGAATATAAAAAAAAAAAGGTCCACACACTCACATGCATGTGATAGGAACAAAAAAGTTGTGAACAGTTTGGAAAGTTTCCTCTGGCTCTCATGCGGAGCAGTTTTCATTCCTCCTTTCTTTCCTGAAGAAACTCAAAACATGTTTCCAATCTAATACGTTCAATGTGACGAGTGCCTTCGCACACACACAGGCACAGATGAGAAGGAAGGGAGAACTAGGCGAGAGGCAGCATGATGGGGTGTAGACTAAAAGAGGAGGAGTAAAATGAGATGAAAGTGTGGAGATAAAAGGGTCTGGGGGAGCGGCGCCTCCTTTTTGGATGGACTAGTATTGCAGTTTAGGTTGATGTATTAAACCTTTTTCTCAGTTCTCTGCATTTGATTTCTCCCACGTTTTATTTACCAGATGCTTTCATTTAAAGTAAAATACAGTCCATCTAAATAAGCCTACTCTCTACAGATATTTAAGAATGTTCAAATTATTTAGCTCCTAAAACCACTAAAATGTTCCTTTTAACCCCAGAATCTCAAGGTATTGTTATTATTATGCTTCCATTCTGTACAATGCTTACCATAGTGGGTTGCAGAAAACCTGGAGCCTATTTCATGAGACTCAGGACAAAAGGTGGACAGGATGCCAGTCTATCGCAGGGCACAATCACACACTACGGACAATTTAGTGATGCCAATCAGCCTAAAACACATGTTTTTGGACTGGGGAGGAAATCAGAGTACCTGCAGGAAATCCCCAAGAAGAGTTACTCCACACACACACACACACACACACACACACACACACACACACACACACACACGCAAGAGGCATAAACTGAACATGTACCTCTGGAGGTGTGAGGCAAAGGTATTAACCACCAAGCCACTCTGCCTATTATGTCTGTTGTATCTTAAAATTCAAAATTCTCAAATACGCAAATCAAATTCAAACCTTGTGACGGCAATCATACTTTCGTGCATTCTGACAGTTTAATAGTTTTGGTCTCGGTCTGCTTCCATGTTTACTCTTAACACAGTTAGATAGCAGTGAGAATGCAATTAAATCTTAAATCACATGAACCGAGCATGTTGTGTATTTTGTTAATGCAGCACAGCAGAAATGGCATTCATTCCCTGGATATTGGGATCTGCCAAAATTAATAGATAAATAAATACCTGATATGAAAAACAAAACATTTTAAAGCAGTTATTGCTAGAAATATAGTAAACACCTATGTTCTGGCTATTACAGTATATTTCAATATCCCAAAGGAGGAGGTTGGGGTCAAATCACAGAGGCAGCTAAGATAAAGCACCCCTGGCACTGTAGGCTTGTTCAATTGCCCAAAAGGAGCAGTTTGTGAGTTATTTTTCCCATTTAGTACTGTCCTTCAGAAGCTACAGTACATGACAGAAAATACTAACTATTTACTGTACACCGAATCGCCTGTTTAAAATGTTTCATTTCCCTAGTGTGATGTGACAGTACGAAATACAATAGCAAGTGTAATAAAAGTAACAACGTCCATTTTTTATAGACTTTTTATACTTTTTCCTCAAAATTCCTTTGGATGAGACACTAGAAATAAATTGACTAAGCACAAATTTTCCGGTCGGTGACAACAAATTTAACAAATGACACAAACAATTGAAACGTATGTTTTGTTTATTTTAACTAATAATTAGAGAGAGAGAGAGAGAGAGAGAGAGAGAGAGAGAGAGAGAGAGAGAGAGAGAGAGAGAGAGAGATCGAGAACTATTTCATTTGTTAGAGTAACTGCCGAAGTTGAGTGCAAGTGAAGTAATGTCTCCCTAATGGGCTGCACCCTACTGCGTAGAACCGGTTGTAGGTGGTGAAGATTGACAAGTCTATCAGAGCACAACCGTTAGGATGGTCAAAAAATATTGAGATGAAT
The DNA here is from genome assembly GCF_022655615.1 of Tachysurus fulvidraco. Classification (NCBI taxonomy): domain Eukaryota; kingdom Metazoa; phylum Chordata; class Actinopteri; order Siluriformes; family Bagridae; genus Tachysurus; species Tachysurus fulvidraco. The sequence continues at coordinate 10,409,578 of NC_062543.1, forward strand.
GAGCTGGCATCTCAACGGGGAATCCACTAACAATTTTCTGCAGCTGAGTGGACACTGAGTATTGATCTCACATTGAAACTGATGGCACATTTTTCTTTCTTCCTATCATTCTTTAAAAAGCATTTCCAAAAATGAAAGGCAGAAGAAAGCACTTTGAAATGTTGCTTACTTAGACCCTGGATCTGTCTACTGTAGCAATGAGGAGAAGAAAGAGTTAAAGATACTGTAGGTTTTGTATTATGTATTTATGATGTTATAAAATCACTCTGGTGTTTTAACTAATATATGGCACTGCTTTAATTGGAGCATCCTTATAATAAACAGTGAATTAACTTTCAACTGAATGTCTAATATGGTTTGGTTAAATTATGCTTTGGAAAGTAATACAGTATACAGTAACATACTTTCAACGGTGTATGAGTAGAGTGCAATACTGAAGCATTAGTCATGTGTGAGATCTTTATAAATACTTACTAACAAGTAGCAAGAATTTAATGTTCGTCCCACAATACAGCTTACTGTATCCCAGACCAAGCACAAATACCCCAAATACTTTGTCGTTCTGTCTTAAGCATTATTGAGATCTTTTTGAATAATTTCTATGAATCTTTGGAGTTGTATTCATAGAATATGTTCCTATGCTATGTATTAGGAATATGCATCCTTGTGTATTAATTGTAAATCCCACAATTATAAAGCAATCAAAAGTTAGAGTATGATTAGAGGTCAGACAACAAAAACACACAATGATACAAAGAGTATTAAATGAACAACCCAACAGTCTTGACTACTATGATTTTCATATACATTAAATAAGGAAGTCAAAAGGTAACTGGGGTCAGAAGTCACAATAGAACTCTGGAGAGGATGACCCCTGCTGGGAGTAAGGGATAATGTCCTGAGCTGGTGTTACAATTTATACATTAGTTGTTTCTTTCTCGATTATTTGGAACTCGATCAAATTAAATAAGGCGGTAGAGCGGCACTTATTACAGCTGTATAATGCCTTAATTAAAATGTTCCCCATCCTCATCTTCAACTTCTTTTTTTTATCTGGTATTCCCAGATTCACTATATAATTGTCATATTTTTAATTTAGCCCAGTAATAAGTAAGCATGCATGGTTTAATATTGCTGAGGTGGTCAGAAAAATGTGTCCATTGAGTCATGACCCAGTCAGGACCAAACCACTTAACTCTAAGATGCAGACTATGCAGAAACTCTTGCAGCTTTGCAATGAAAGAACAAGGACAAGAAATTAGCTTTGATCAAAGTGTGCCATTGTACCGTTCTAATGATTTTTTTTTTTTTTTGGTACGTAAATTCAGGCAACTGATATATTCAAATTTAAGTATAAATATTAAGTCAATACAAATGCAATAAAAATTAATTGTCTAAAAAAATGCATTCTACTCACTACTTAACTGATACTGTACTGATTACTATTGGTGTACTAACGTAGTATATGTATCTAAATGACCGCCACCGGCACTGTTGCCCCACAGGGTGGCCGCGGAAATTGGAAGAAGAAGAAGCAGAAGCAGAAGAAGAAGAATGTAATATTTGTAACATCATATTTTTCAGTGTATAATGATAAAATCAAGTCATGTACATGAGAGACCACAGAGGATTGCTAATCACATGAAAGTAATCAGTCTGGAACTTCATTTGTGAAGTTCATTTCAAAAGCTGTATTTAGCTTTGTGTTGTTTTAATGTGCACATTTGTATGGATAGAGTATGTACCGTGTACCATCGATATCATGTATGTTAGTTAACATTTGTGTAAATATTGTATAAATGCACCACTTAGGCTGAGTCCACACCTATTGGTCCCTTTGCCAAGCACGAATCAGAGCAAAATTCATACTTTTGTCTATGGAGCATGTACAGTAGGTCTGAAAGCATACACAAATATAAGTAACTGCATTTGAACTCTTCTAGAGTTCAGTTCAACCCAGACTGAGACCACCTCACTCACAGATCTGTTATTCTGGTCTGTACCCGAACTGATAACAGCTATCTACTGTAATACATAAATGTTACTAAAGATCACACCAGGATTCGATTCCAAAGGACTAAATGCAGCATATGTAATAGCACCCTTAGACACCACAGGCAGGGTTTAAGTTTGAATGAGAAATGTGTCAGAGTTAATTTATCACATTGCTGAATGTAGGTATTCAGTTAAATATTTTGGTTTATAAGACAGAATGACAGACTGGTACTATGTAATATAGTCCCTGGTGGTTCAGTGGCCTGGATTTGATTCCCGGGCAGGGAACCAACCCAGCCACTGAGGGGTTAACTTTCAGTGCCGGTCTCAAGCCAGGATTAAATAGGAGTGTTCTGTCAGGAAGGGCATCTGGTGTAAAACCTGTGCCAAAATCAAAATTTGTGGCAACCCCGATCAGGGAGCTGTTGAAGGACAACAACAATCGTGCATGCAATATGTTATGTGTTATAAGTATTAACATTACACCATATACTCAGTTAAAATTTTAACCAAGTTGTCCAAGTTGTAACCAAATGCTCCAGACTACATTCCCCAGAGCACTCACACTCACAGTCATCAAGCTTATGATCATATAGACAAACACAGTAACTAGAGAGACTTTATACAACTTTCATTCACAGGCAGATTGCGTAGTTCTGTACTATGTATTTGTGCAAATACTGTAACTACACCAGGCTGTTTAATAGATTGATCATGGTCTGACCTGTTATATTCACCATTGCTTGTTCTGACAAATTTATCTAATTTACGTTTGCTTTTCTCCTTACCATCGCCGGTCGTTTTGGATTTGTTTGACTGGTTTCATTAAAACAGTTCAACTACATTTATCTATGCCACCATTACTTGAAATGAGTTATACATTGAAGCAAATTAAGGAGACTGTAGCTTAAGCCAAACAGCTAACAAACAACTAGCAAACAGATTTAGCTAATAATATTACATGTAGTCTAAATAAGAATACAAATGTTGAAAAAGAAAAAAAGTTTGCGTTTTACAAACCATAAATTTGTCTCATACATTCACATTTACTGTATATAATAGATATGTAAGATCATAGCATAAATGCTTGGTTTTGCACCTACTGTAGAAGACTACATTTTTCCAACACGTTATCAAGACTATGCTACTGATTCTTAAATTAATTTGACAACTGGAGACTGGTTTAGAAATATGTTGAGGTCTGGACCTTTGTATCCTTACAGCTAATTGTTGTTAATATCTCAGGTACATTTAGATGAGCCGAATGTCTGTTGCTGGCACTGCAGAGAAGAGAGCATCTAAGGACAGTTCACGGTAATGTAGTCATTTTGCTTGGAGATGAATGGCGAAAGTAAACTTGACTATTTTAAATTTTCAATCTTTATGTTATTAAAGGGAAATGAGCCATGAAAATTTTGACCTGCATCCCCTTCTTCACATAACCTCTCTCTCTCTCTCTCTCTCTCTCTCTCTCTCTCTCTCTCTCTCTCTCTCTCTCTCTCTCTCTCTCTCTCTCTCTCACTCACTCACTCACACACACACACACACACACACACACACACACACACACACACACACACACACACACACACACACACACACACACACACACACACACAGATGCTGCATGACTAAGGAAGCTTTGATATATGGATACGATTTCCTGTTCATTTGAATTTCATATGGCAAGGCAGGGACAGGAACACTTCAGTGTGTGTGTGTGTGTGTGTTTGTGTGTGTGTGGGTTTGAGATTGCATGTGTGTAGGGTATTAATCGTACTACCCGACTGTCACATACTGAAGAGGGTGGTTCAAACAAGGCCACAAAGGTTTCAGACAAATGAGATATCCAGAGATATAGAGAGAGATGAATTGAAGGGGAGGCAACAAGGAGAGAGAGAGAGAGAGAGAGAGAGAGAGAGAGAGAGAGAGAGAGAGAGAGAGAGAGAGAGAGAGAGAGAAGCTGAATGAAGACAGGTGATAAAAGTTTTTGAGAGATGAGGAAAAGGAAGGAGACAAGAAAATAACTGAAAAAGTAATGGAGAAAAAATGGAGAAAAAACTTTTGATTGTGTGTGTAAGTGTGTGTGTGCTGTACTAAGTGTGCTATACAACCTTTCCATATGTAATTCACCTTTCAAACATTTTGCTTTATAACAATTTGTGTCTTTGTAAGAATGTTCCAGCTAGAAGCTGTACTTAGATGACAGTCTGTATTGATGTGCTCAATGGATTGCTAGTATCCGTAGGTCAAGATAAAAATAGAAGCCAACTCAAATGATCCTGAACTGTGAAAGGAGGCACCCTCTTGTGATTTTAATTGAGTGTCTCTAGTGTACACACACAAACACACACACACACACACACAGATAAATAATAAATACAATTCTTTTTCTATTTATACCTAATGATCAAGCCAGAGGTGACGATGGCAGGGAAAAACACCCTGAGACGATATGAGGAAAAAACATTGAAAGGAAGCGGACTCAAAAGGAAACTTCATCCTCATGGGTGACACAGGTTTACATGTTTATAAATAATTTCCTTTCATTGACTGTGTACTATATGGTCAAGAGCAATTGAATATGTAGAATATATATGGACAGAAGTGAAAGTGATAGACAATGTAAAAATATTGATAAATTCTTATAACCAGGTTACTGTCTCAACCAGGGTAGGAGGGAGACAGACCCGCACGCAGGATAGCTTCAAATGAAAGGGGTTTAATAAATAATAAAGATAACACAGTAAAAGACGATAACTAAAACAATACAAATGACGATACTTAACAATGGCTCACTTAAATACAGAGGACAATTATGACAATTAGGAACAGGTGTGGAAACAGGGAGGAGTGAACGAAGGCAGGGCAGACACATGACAACAACAATAGCACATGGCCAAAAGTCCGGGCTGATCCCTGACAGTTACTGATTAGATAGATAGATAGATAGATAGATAGATAGATAGATAGATAGATAGATAGATGGATAGATAGATAGATAGATAGATAGATAGATAGATAGATAGATAGATAGATAGATAGATAGATAGATAGATAGATAGGCAGGCAGACAGACAGACAGACAGACAGACAGACAGACAGGCATAGAAAGATAGACAACTTTGTCATTGCATAGTACAGGTACGCAGCAACCAAATGCAGTTTGGCATCTACCAGAAGTGCAAAGGATAGCAATTGTGCAAATAGACAAGTTCAGATAAATATGTAGCATATGTACAGCATGTAATATATATATATATATATATATATATATATATATATATATATATCTATATATATATATATATATATATATATATATATATGTAAATATATGTATAAATATAAACGCTATAAGATACACATAAATGAAATAGTTCAGATGTATGTAAAGTTTGTGTAGAGAATGAGGAGTATAAAAAAATACAATATTTGATATGTAGATTGCATGTATAATAAATATAGAAGTTATATACAGTATTTTACAGTGTTCTTGATATACAGTATTTTACAAGTCCTTGATGATGGTGTGAGTGCTGTGTAGGCATCTGCTCTGGTGAAGGTGCTCAATGGCAGACAGTTGGGTACCAGTGATGCGTTGAGCGATTGTATGTTCACATGCAGTGGAGCCTCCGTACCATATAGTGATGGCGTTGGTCAGGATGCTCTCGATGATGCAGGGGTAGAAAATCGTTAAAATCTCTGGGGAAAGATGAGTTTTCTTAAGACTCCTCAAATACAGGCGTTGTTGTGCCTTCCTAACCAGAGCTGAAGTGTCCTGGTGCCAGGGCAGATCCTCAGAGATGTGAACTACTAAGAACTTAAAGCTGCAGACCCTCTCTACCTCAGTTCCATTGATGTAGACGGGGGAATATCTCCTGCTGTTAGAATACCGATTATCGGTCACTAGATTTTGCCAATAGCAAAAGCGTGATAGCCTTTTAATTTAGTTTTCATTATTGCTCTTATCCTGCTTCAATAAAATCTGTGGACATGGACTGCTGATGCAAGATACAGTACATACATTATATAAAAAAATCTAACTGAAATCCAAGAGCTGTACGTGCTCTCCTTTGTATACATGAGCTAACAGATGCCTATATTTCCTACAGTACACAGAGTGTGGTGAACCTTTCAATTAAAGTATGTAAAAGCCTACAGGAATCAAACTTTTGACCTAGTGTAGAACAAAATTGTATGACCAAGAATAAATTCAATGGTGACTGAGAAGGTGAAATGCCTGTGACTTGGGCAAATTCATAACAGTGTTGTATTTCTGTAAACAGAGCTAAAACTATGCTAGCAGTAGATATTATTGATCGAAGGCCCTTATTTGCTTCTGTAAAGTAGATCCACATTTTTACTTGACACTACAGGTACAGATCTTTGACACTTACTTAAGACTGTTCTTTGAACCAAATGGATTTCGAAAGAAGAAAGGTTTGGATAAAAATCCAGTTGACACAAACACACACAGATAACAGGAGGCTGGTGCACAAAACTAAAGAAGAGTAGAGGCCAAAGTGGGCTTTGGGATTGTGTTCAATATGAAGTGAAGATAAACACTTATAGCGGTCCACTGGAGAATACTATTGGAAATAGACATCGCTACTATGCGGTCATTAGTCCTTAGTGCCTTGTTTCAGAAGACAATGTGCTGTACTGCACATAAAACTGTAACCTCCAACTATGAATTGACATTATGGTACAGCCCACCAGCAGTAGTAACAAGAACATATTTATGATGATATTTATTATTTTTATTGACTACGGTTGCTTGGAACATATTGTTATGACAGATTTATGTGTAAATCTCTACTTTAAGTCTGTGTATGTATAACTTATTAGTATTCATTTGGTTGAGGGAAAGTGTAGGGACTTCATTTGAAAATAAGCAACATTAGCCGAATGCACTCACCCCATTTTCGCCAGAATGTGACTGCATGGAAAAGAAAAGACAGCCTGAAATTTATCCTTTAATAACCAACAGTTTACTTCAAAAAGGTATCACATCGACAGTGACAGACACTTCCAGTGGAGAGACACTTCAACACTAACAGACAGTTCCAGTGGTGAGAAACTTCAACACTAACAGACACTTCCAGTGGTGAGAAACTTCAATAGTGACAGAAACTTCCAGTGGAGAGACACTTCAACACTGACATACACTTACAGTGGTGAGACACTTCAACACTGACAGGCACTTCAAAACTGACAAACACACTGACAGACACTTCAAAACTGACAAACACACTGACAGACACTTCAACACTGACAGGCACGTCTAGTGGTGAGACACTTCAACACAGACAGACACGTCTAGTGGTGAGACACTTCAACACAGGCAGACACGTCTAGTGGTGAGACACTTCAACACTGACAGACACTTCCAGTGGTGAGACACTTCAACACTTTCATTGGTGAGGCACTTCAAAACTGACAGACACTTGCAATGATGAGACACTTCCAGTGGTGAGACACTTCAACACTGACAGACACCTGTAGTGGTGAGACCCTTCAACACTGACAGACACCTCTAGTGGTGAGACACTTCAACACAGACAGGCACGTCTAGTGGTGAGACACTTCAACACAGACAGACACGTCTAGTGGTGAGACACTTCAACACTGACAGACACTTCCAGTGGTGAGACACTTCAACACTTTCATTGGTGAGGCACTTCAACACTGACAGACACTTGCAATGATGAGACACTTCCAGTGGTGAGACACTTCAACACTGACAGACACTTCTAGTGGTGAGACAATTCAACACTGACAGACACTTCTAGTGGTGAGACAATTTAACACTGACAGACACTTCTAGTGGTGAGACAATTTAACAGTGACATATGTTGAAAAAAAATTATTAAATTTTTATTCTTTACTTTAGTTTTGCTCAGATTTGTTAGTATTTCCACAAACCCGCATGTTCCTTGTTCTGAAAATGCCATATGTCACATGTGGGAGCTAAAATACCTTAGTGGAAGAAGCCTGCACGTGATACATCAGACAACGTGATTCAGATCAAGTAGCACACTTCAATGGAGTGAATTTAATTTGAATATTCATAGCAAAGCTCTTTATGCTGTTGTTCAATCAGCCAATCAGATGGCAATGACAAAATACATAAAATCATGTAGATACATGCCAAGTGATTTGTTTAATGTTCATATCAAACACTGTAATGGGGGAAAAGTCTGACCTCTGTGACTGTGACATGGTTCTTGGTGTCAGATGAGTATTTCAAAGGCTGTTGAACTGTATTGTGGATTGTGAATTTCATACAGTACATGACGGTCTCTAGAGTTTACACAGAAAGATAAAGAGGAGAGAATGAGCAGATTTTATGAGCAGGTTTAAGTTGACAGGAAGTCTATACAGTAGTGTGGTGAAAAAAAAAAGCATCTTATAATGCACAACACACCTAAAGTTAAGGTGGATGAGCTACCAGATCAGATTCTCTTCCTCCAAGCAAAGAACAAGAATCTAGGCTTATCACTGAGGCACAGAGTTAAAGAAACTGAACTGTTGAAGACTGGAAAAAGACCAGGTGACCTTTTTTCTGATCTTCATCTGTCTTATTTGGGTGTCTATAGTAGCCTTAGACAAATGATGATGAAGTGCTTTAAGGCAGAGCTCTAGTATAAAAGCACGATCTATCCAATCCTGCAGGTGAGCCTTGTTGTAATGCCAGCTGAGTCTGATAGATGAGTAAGTGTAAGGCAAAAGAGAGTGAGAATGGTATGCTGAAACGAATGAATTGACTGCTAGGTCATTCGGGGTCTCTGATTACTTGCATTAGAAAGAGGGTTGAGTCCATTTAACTGAATAGGTGAATGTTGGAATGGCAATTTCACGAAGGTAAAAAAAAAATCTCATTTTACTCTGTGAAAATGGTTCAGGCATCTGCAAGGTGAAGCAATTGCTCTATTGTCTAGCTATGCAGTAATAGGAATTATATGTTTTTGCAGGAGGCAAAAATCTGGCAAAGCAAGAAAAACACATCTTTGTTAACAGAAAGACATGTAAAAAAAAATGAGTCAGTTGCAGCACTTTAAAACAACTGCTATCAGACAGCTGTGTTGAATGTGCAACACAAATCAAGCTGACTCAATAGTTGTTTAGTCTCAGCATAGATTAAAACTGTGGCCTTAAACCCACTCTCCTTTTTATTCTGGTTCTATTCAATGTCAATTTATATTGAAGGGTATTGGTTTGCATTATTTATATTCATTAATTAATTTATTTGAATCTGTCTCCTGTCTACCTATATATGAATTCCTGCCAAAGCTACTTTTGTTGTCCTTTGCAACAATTTTTTAGACTGTAGCATAATGATTGTTATGACCAGATCTTTGCTGTGGTGCTGTAACTGTGAAAAATCACTATCTAATCCCATTTATCTAGAGCATGACAGCAGCACATGACAGTTCAAAGACGCTGATCCGGTCTCGTTTCGTACTCAAAGGCCGGAGTTAAACATGACTGGGTTATTATCTTTGTGCATAAAACTCCAATATACTGCTGTAAACATACTGTAGCAACCTCAATCCTGAGCTACTGTATAAGGAGGGCTCAGATGATGTACATGAGCTTACGTCTCACTGCACACTCTCACTGCTAAATACAAAGGGACTCTTACATCAAGCTTGATGGATTTATTTGTAATTCATTCATATATACAAACATACACAAGAAATTTGTATGCATATAAACCATGTAAACTCAGAAAAAATCTTACATCGAGCTCTTAAGAGTGTGTATACGGTATGTATGCATAAGAGTACTAACTAATGTAAATCCAGACTTAATTGACCTCAGATCATATAATTTTTCATAGATTACTGCACTGCACTATATTTTTGTTACGCTTAACACTTTTAACAGACATCCAAAGTGAATTATAGAAGTGTTATGTAGTCTTTACATACTTGTTCACTAGCTCAGTGACTAAGCATTGGGTAAATAGGGTCAAAATTATTTTATGAAAATCAATTATTTTATATTATTGTCAGCAATTACATAATATAAAACATATAGAAAGCTCAATGATTTCACTGGCCTATCAAGTAAAATGTAACTATATACACAGAGGACTATATACATAACTATATACATACAGAGGATGGTCAATAACTAATAGCCACATACTAGTACCTTCTATGGTGAGTCTACATAACATCTATTTCTGTCTTTCTGCTTTTCTCAGCATCCTTCATTAAGTCAAAATAATTTCCACTTCTGCCTTTTAGCTCTAATAATTAACATAATGCACTTAAACACGTTGGGTTTTGAAGCTGTCAATAAATACACAAAAAGGACATTGGAAAATATGAGTGGTTATAAACGCACAACTGTATTTTTTACATTTTTGTAAAAAAAAAATTTAAGCTATAAACAGAAATCTACTAATTGAGCCATTTAATGTAACCATAATGCCCTACAAACATGGCCTTGTAGGTGGTGCTCAGTAATAATTGTAGACTTTATTACTAATTGGAGTAGATTTAGAAACAAAGCTGTCTTACTAGGGTGGAACCATATCCACCCCACTTTGGAAGGTGCTGCTTTCATTTCTTGCAGCATTTCTTGCAGCATAACTAAACCTACTGTAGTTAATAAGTGGCAATCCAGAGAGAAGGCCAGGAAGCAGTCAAGCAGGCTAATCCAACCATCTGCTTGCTGTTGTAACTCAAGTTTCATCATACTGAGATTGTTTCTCTTCCCTGAGCTAAATAAAAATGTAGAGACACTTTGATTATACTTTAAATGCACACCCAGAACCTTCCCAGGAAGCTGGAATGGTTATATATTAAATCTGTTGCATCTAAATGAATTATTGTTCATGAAAATTTTACTGATGTTGTAATGTATTCTGTTTAACAGATATATGGACCAAAGCAAATGAGAATGTAGCATTAAGTGAAGCTAGTCTTTTCTAATGCAATGGAGGAGAGGGTCACAATTAATTACAGTATAACAATACTCTAGGTATCACAGATTTCTGGACATGAATTCCATACATTAGAAGATTTTATACCAACATTATACTGTATATGTAACCACAAAAAATAAGTCTATCCAGTCAATTCAACTAATTTGTAAGTAAACACAGGGCTGTATTCTGAATTTCATTATGAATTTAAAACCTGTTTATTGGACAGCGTTTATGTCCATTCTAGGTTCAGTATGGGTGAACTGGAATGCAAACAGACCCATTTATAATGTTCTTGTTTCAATATATTTAGAAAAAATAGTTCACAGTTTGAAGCTGTTTCAGATCATTACCTGAAATGTGTCTTAGTCATAATACAAATGTTCTTTCATGTCAGCTATTGCTGTTATTGTAGTCGGTATTGCTATTAATGTTTTAGTCCATACAGTTTTAGACACATATGTAAATAAGCAAATGAGGTTCATATGAAACTGAATCCTGATCATTCATACAGCCCTACACACCATATATTAACTGCAAAGCAATTTCTATTGGAATGTGAATAACTACGAAATCACAACACTATATAACCTTACTCTGAGTTGCTGGTTGCACAGTTTACCAGAATCTATTACATGTGACAAGTAAAACTGGATGATATTTATTACTCTGTTGAGACTTACATTCTCAGAGGAAACTGAAAATCCAATTTGCCACAGTTGTACACTTAGAGAACATAAATTGTATCACAAACCACATGATGTTCAATGTACTCTCAGGTGTGAAAGTAAAAGAAAGAACAAATGTCACTGTCATTTGAAACTTGAAATAAATAAATACATTTGTCAATTAAAAAATTCTGAATATAGACTGTATGGGCATATTATTTATATAAAATAACATAAAATGCTTTACAACATGTACATTTACACAAAGACACATACCTACATGAAATACATTTAATACAAAATCATTTCAATTATACATTTTACTTGCGTATTTTTCACTTATACTTCTTTGCTGGTAATTTGTGCATAGGGATTTTAATGCTAAAGCCTTACTAATGCATCTTTGATAGCTGTGTATGTAATGGACAGAGAATATATTAAAGCTAGTATGCTTAAAATCCTTAGAATGGACAAGGTAAGAAGGTTATTCATTACTTCTTTACATAAAAGATGTATCTGGGTGAATGCATGCTGTTCAGAACAGTGCCATTGCTCGCTGACTGGCATTTTAAATGAAAGATACTCGATTAAAGGGTCATAGAACATTGTGTGTGTGAGTGTGTGTATGTTTCGTCTTTTATAGCACGTCATCCAGGGATGAACATAAAAAAGGAACTTGTTAGTATAACAAATGATGGAGGACAAACCCATAATTGTGAATTTAGAGACACTTAAATTATATTTAAAATATAAAAATAACACATAACATAATGTAATGAAGTGTAATTCATAACTCCTTATAAAAATAATAAAGCACAAACTAAATGTTCCAAAATATTCTTCTCATCTTCATAGCTCAGATGGTTTAATTGGATTAATAAAAACAGAAATTTAAAATCCTTGAAAAACATTTTAAAAAGAATGTGTTTTTTTATATTTTTTTTTATTTGGTATTGTGAAAACATCTGGTTAAAAGAAGATTTCATTCATCATAGAGATGAAATACAATGTAACATGGCTCTTGAATAGATCTGTGCAGCCCACTCAGGTTTTTCAACACTAACCTTGCACTGTGCACAGGGACACTGTCTTATTGAACAGGTTTGTGCTAAGCCTGTTAGTTACTTTGAAGAGAAATTGGAATGCTGTATCTTGGGAAAATTCAAAATCAAAGTAAGAGGTAAGGTAAGGTAAGGTAAGGTAAGGTAAGGTAAGGTAAGGTAAGGTAAGGTAAAGGCATCAGAACAAAAACCAATGAATGAAATTAAGATAGAAGTAAAATAAATAAATAAATAAAAAACACTGTAGTGAGTACACTGTATGATTACATACATAAGAATACCATAAATGTCTATTATATCATCATTACTTTGTTGCATAGTGCTATAGAATATGGCACTCATTAGCCTTACTTAACTAGTTCATTAATCATTATTTATTTTTTCCGCTTTTCAGAGTTCCTCCCTCTTTCTCTTCAGCGAAACGGGTCGTGGGACCCCAATTTTCGCTTGCCTCCACCTCCCTATGCAGACCCGGGCCTGACACCTATCTTCCCGTCGGTCGTTTCGCCTCTTTTTTTTCTTAGGCCCGCAATCTTCTTCCCGTAAAGGGGAATAGTCTTTTTTGTTTTCATTGCGCCCAACTCTGACTACTCCTATGAAGCACTCTGACCTCCTCGCGCCAAACTATTTCCGATTCTGCACTTTTTTGTCCATCCTTTCCTTATACGCGCCCGGATTCCCTGGGCCCCCCTTTTTTCTTTCTTCTTCTTCAGCGGCCCTCCTTCGTTCTCTCTCTCCTTTATGTCATTTTAGTTCCCCCCTCTCCCTTCCTTACCTATCTTTTCTCTCCGCCCTTTTTCCCTTCTTTCCTCCTTCCTCCCCCCGCTCCCCCCCCACCTCTCCTGGCCCCTTTCTGCTTGTTGGCACTCCTTCCTGTCACCCTTCTTTAAAACCGTACTCCGTCCCCGCCATGCATCCCCCGAGGACCGCGCCCCCAACGGTCCTCTCACAACGTGGGAGCAAGTATGGCCTAAGCCTTTCTTTTCCTACCCCCCGTATTATCCGCTCTTTTTTATTCGCCGGGCCTATGTCCGCTATTCTCCCCCTTTTTTCTGTCAGTCAGTGCCTCGCTACCACACGCTCTTCTTACCACTGCTTTCGTTGCTCTGGCCACAGCAACCAGGCGCCACGAGCTGGTTATACTATCCATTCAGATCCATGCCCTTCCTCCTCCGTTCCCCTCGCACCAATCAAGAGATACCACTCACTTCGTTGCTGTTCCGCATTCCCCGCGACAGAGTCTGAAGACGATGCAACTCAAAGTATTTTGTTAAGATCCTTAGTTCTCACAACAAATTGTCAAGTTTTCAGATTGATCCATTATGTATTCATAATTAATTTCATATTTATAATTTAATAAACTACAACAAATTTCTCTCCCTCTCCATTTAATAGTTTGTCCAAAACACAACATTACAAAGTCTGCCATATGACATACATGTCTTCTGCATTAGGCATGTTTGTACTAAACTACAAATGTTATCAAACATCATTGGAAAACTTTGTAAACTGTATGAAAAATACAACATTGTTTGTTTCAACATAAAATGAAAAATGAGCTTCTAAAAACCAAGTAATATTTTGTCTAAAAACCCAAAACAGACAAATGTAAAAGCATCTGAGCAAAACCTCTAACCACACTCCAGTCAAACAGTGTATGAAGTATTCTTATTCAACTGATCACCAAAGTACATAAAACAGCCAAAACAGACATTAATAAAAGCATCAGAGTAAACCTCAAAGGTTCAAGCATTATATAGCATTTTGTCAAATCAACATTGAGAATACATTAACACTGCAAGTGAATAAACCTAAACACTTGGTAAAGTACAGTATGATATGTAACAGTGCATCAGAAAAAATAGTTAGCTTGTACCAGTACAGCCAGATTAAAAAAAAAAACACTCAAACTCAAAACTTCAGTATTCCTCAAGGCTGCAAAGTTTGAATAGAATGATACATTGTTATAAAGAATGTTTTTTTTTTTTAATACTTAATTACTAAATTATAATTGCAACAATCATGGTCCCATTTGCCATAGCTTCAGTGACATCTGCAAAATCGTCAACTACAACAGTTTTAATTTTAGTGACTGGACTCTTGCAGAGCTGGTACTGCCAAGATCCATGACGATTTTCTGAATTAAAAGTATATTTCAGTTCTTTTGGGTATTCCATATTGAGTGCATACAAGAGACCGAACAAGTAAGCAAAGGTTTCTGGCAGATCTGGAATATCCTGTAGAACAATGGCCTCTTCCAGGATTATTGCACGGTTTATCACAGTGGCCAGTGAAACAGGAGTGCCAACATCATCTTCAACCACAGTGAGGACTCCGATCTTTACCCCTCTGGTGCTGTGGTCTTCAGGGTCAGTGTCCTAGGAGATTAAGTAATAGGAGGGGGCATTAATTGACATGTAAACGTAATTACTAATTGTTATTAGTGCCCATGCAATGGTGGTGCTTGCAGCTTTATTATTTTTATAATGTGCAAACAAAATGAACAAATGTAATGCTAAGCGTTCTACCAAATTAGAAATAAAGTTTGAAAAGGGCAATTTGCCAGCCGGATTTTCACGCAGAACAAGTGGCAGTCCCTCAAGAGCTGCTCTTTTTCGTTGAGTGACAATATCGTTGACCTCAAAAGAACAAAAGAAGAAAGTTGCTAAAGGGTGCAGATGCTTTACGAAGTCTTATGGATTAAACACATTCAGGAATCTGTTTGGTACTTCGGTATTTTAAATATGTGTATTTTATATGTACATTCAAGAATCTTAAAGAGTACCTGCTCATCCAGCTTGTCCAAAAGTGTCTTCATTTCTGGACCCAATGAATCTCTCCTTTTTCTGTAGAGTTTTAGGAGAGGTGCTGTATATTTATCAAGTGACTCGCTGAACTTTTTTAGGAGGTCTATGTTACAGATCCTGAAAATCTCCATGCATATCTACAGTATTTAGGGAAAGAAAAAAAAAAAACTATAAATAATCGGAAGATTTTCCAATATAAATAAATAAAAAATTCAGAATTTCCAATAATAAAAATTATATCAACAACTAAAAAGGTAATGTTTATTGCTATCATCACTCATTACTTGATAACCAGAACATAATTGCCATTCAGTTATTTACCTCTTCCTTTACAAAAAGTCCAGGCCATCTCTCTCTAACCTCTTCTACTAGTGGCTGAACTTTAACAACTTATTTGCAGCGAAGAGAAAAGGTTTCTTTCATCTGTCTGTGAATGACGGTCAAGTCCAGTTTTCTTTTCTTCATTTCATCAATCATAGCAAGTCTCCTTTTCAAGTGAATCTTCTGTGTGGCCTTCAGTATAATTAGGCAAAAAAATTAACTCTGCTCTTTTAGGCTTTTTCATGTAGGCCCGTTCTGTCATACCCTCACAAGATTTTCTTTTACAATTAACACCAGCTTCCCTTAGTTTGGCCCGATAATTACCAAGCTTAAACTTTATACTCATCACCCATGCAATTCGCTATTTGTTTTAAATGAGGTACAAAGCTAACAAAACCGCACTGAATCAGTAACAAGCAGCTAAATTCAAATAGATAGTTATTTTGGTACACCCACATCAAAGCTTACACGTCAAAAATCATGATGTTAAATTAGATGATAATTAAAAAATTATTAATACATAACTTATGATTCGGCAGAAATGTTGGATTGCCATGAAACGGCATGCTTCTTCACATAAACAACATACTGGTAAAAGAGATTAGGGAGTTAGCTTGGTAGCACATCATATATTAAATGAAAAATATAAGTTATTCGATTATGAAAATGATTGACACTTACCTGTGACTCAGCAGAAACAAGTGGATTAATATGGCGCGATGCTGCCCTTTCAGGAACCCCCGTAGTTGAAGTCTCAAATTGCCATGCGCTCCACGTTCATAGTGTGCATGCGCCAACAAGAAACGCGCGCTTTAACGCAAAACATTTAAAAACAAAAAATTTTTAGTATTGCACAATTTTTAACAATGAAGCAACATATTTGTTGAATAAACTATTATTTCTGAGCATTTCAAATAAAAATATTTTAGTTCAGTTTACTTTTAAAATTTTATTTAGGTAATTTTTAGTAAGGGCTTTTTTACAGTGTACTTTTCAACCAGCATAGCCATATGTAGCATGGTTAAGCTGTTTACATATGCATTTACAGAGTTCCATCCATCCATCTATCCATCTATCTATCTATCTATCTATCTATCTATCTATCTATCTATCTATCTATCTATCTATCTATCTATCTATTTGTAAATTTGTTTGTGTCAAGATGCGGGGTAAGGAAGCGGACCCAAACGCAGGATAGCAAAACAAACAGGGTTTAATAACAAAGGGAACACGAAACAGGACACGGACTAAAGACAGGACAGGACAACAGTAGATTCCGCGATGCACAAGGTAATGCAGTACAGTAAATAGACACGGTGATCACAATAGGAAACAGGTGTGTAGACAGGGAGGAGCGGACGAAGGCGCGGCAGACACGTGACGAGGAACATAAACAAACAACTGCACGTGGCCAAAGTCCGGGATGAGTCATGACAGTTTGTCTATTTGTATATCTGTTTGTCTAGCTAGCTAAAAATTGCACTTACTGAAAATAGTCTGTGCTCATATCTCAGTCATTACTCAGTAGAAACCATCACCTCTATTCTATAGATTTACATCTAAAAACTCAAAATCAAAAATGACAGCACGTTCAGCGCTGCCTGACTTCATAGTATACAGTTGTGCATTTATAACCACTCATAATTTCACAATCCAGTGTCACCCAGTATAGGTTGGCTTTGAATCTGGTTCCTCTCCGTCATCTCAGAGATATTTTTTTATTAAATATAAATTCATATATGGATTTCTGAAAGCTACTTGGTGACAGTGTACATCAGCAATTAATTCTATAAATAAAATTGAATAGAATTTTGGATAGAAAGTTCACCCATCCAAAGTTAGCCTCAGCAAAAGCAAACTCATCTGCCAGGGCTATAAAAGATGGCACTAGATACTGTTAGGATAACCAACTGCACCCGAATATGGTAGCCAAAATCTAGCCTTTGTCTGGAATGGTTCAGGGAAACCTCTTTACCAGTGGCAAGTAAAAACACATGATTATGACCTTGCAGTCCTGAAAACTCTTGAAACAATAGCCCCTAGTTCATGGGTCATGTAATCCTTAAAGTGAAATCTGTTCCATGTTTTAGGGTCTGCTAACATGTCCCCATTTACATTTTATTTGTATGTTAGCCATTACAGTTCACTATAATGTCATTTATAAAATTTCTATAGGGGCTCATGAAATAATTATTATGCCCTTTCTGAAAGGGAAAAGGCATCTTCTGCCACAATTCCCCAAGACAATGACCTCCATGTTAATTTGTGATTTACAGTTGGCTACCATTTATATCCTTTTTATATTCACTTATATTGACCAATTTCTGCATTTAACCGCAATTCAGCTTCACCCTACTGAATAATGAGTGAGTTTAGAGGAGTCTCTACATCAAACCCATCCTGCATAGTCCCTCAATTACTGACTAACATTTTCTTGAAAGCTCTCAGGCGTTAGTTTGCTGAGTAATTGAGCCTGCATGTTTTATGGAAAGATGACATGGTAGTGCAGCCTGAGCTTAGATTAATATCTGTGTGGAGCCTGGAGTACATTTTCCCCCATACCCTAATTTCCTGAAATCACACTGGTAGGTGGATTGGCTTTGTTAATATTGTCCTTACATGGAAATGTATTTGCATACCTTGTGATGGACTTGTCTGGTGTTCCTGGGATAGTCTCCGTACTGTGACAAAGGCTAAGCAATAAGAAAAGATGACCGAATGTTATATAGATGTTGTTTGTGACACTGGCGTTATGAATCACAAGCAGTATGGTGTGAAATATTAAAGGAATATGGACACCCTGGTCTTGGCTTTTCTTTCTAATTTATCTTCCTTTGTACCATTGTCTTGACTATTTCTAGATTGCTTAGATGGCTAATTGGAGGATTTCTAGGCAAAAACACTAATTACCAGAGGCAAAAAAACAATTACCAAAGGCAAAAGACTAATGAGTAAGGCTGATATTATCTGTGTAAACATCTGAGCACATAATGCCTTGTTTTTAAAGTGGTACTATACTGTCTGTTTGCCTCCTATTACACCTTTGGGCCATTAGTCATAGTAGTATGAAGAGTATGCATGTCATGTTTTTATATTCATTTTTAAATTAAAATGAATTGAATTGTATTGCCCTTATAACAATGGACATTGTCTCAAAACAGCTTTATAAAAGTATAAAAACAGAATAAGTTTACAATTAAGTATTAAGTATTTACCCTAACATCGATCCGTAATGAGAAAGCCTGAGGCGACGGTGAAATAATATGAAATGATATGAGGAACCAGAGAGAAACCAAATTCGTAAGGGAACCTCATCCTCATATGAGTGACACGAGAGAGAGAGAGAGAGAGAGAGAGAGAGAGAGAGAGAGAGAGAGAGAGAGAGAGAGAGAGAGAGAGAGAGAGAGAGAGAGAGAGAGAGAGAGAGAGAGAGAGAGAGATAGAAATGTATTAGGTATTCTTGCAATTATGTCATGGTTAAAGACAATGTACATTATGTGCAAAGTGTAGACAGGGACTCCGTCTAGACTAGCTATGACAGTATAAAAGGACGAGCCAGAAGGTGACACAGACATGAGGGCTTCCTGGGACATAAAGCGCCCAACCTCTCCACAGTCAGCAAAACTAAGTGACTTTCAATATTATAATATATGATATGTTTTAAAGCTAACATCAGCAATATCAACACAGGATGTCAAACTAAGCTCTTTCTAACAAGCACCAAGATATAAGAATGTTAAATTTACCTCACATTGCAACATCCTCTGATACTCAAAGCCGCTAGCTTCTCTAGTAAGTGGGTTTCATTGTTTTATGTTAATGACAAGCTTTCTTGGTTTTGTAGCTGCAGGGTGCTAAAGCTTAATGATCGATTTTTTGGGGTGTCTGAAGAAACAGTGTTCAGGAAGTTTTTAATTCAAACAGTTCCCTACTTCATTCCAACCCTCTATTCAAACATTTTTTTTTAAAGAAGCCCAAGAAAAGGAGATGCTCTAAATTCGAAGATACCTTTTGAAAGATGCCACATAGCTAAGAAAGAATGAATGAATGCATCCTTTCCATAGTCTAGCTCAACCTTTACTCCTGCTATATTTGATGATCTTTTTCTCATAACTTCATTATCACATCCTGAAAATTATACTAATTTCCCAACCCTTGCAACGTTCCCACTCATGATTACAGGGTGAATGATTGAGGATATATAAAAGTTTGCTTTATTCTTTGAGTTCTCATCTGGAAGCTGCACACATCTTTTTAGTTCACACATTACACACAATCAATCAGTCCATCACAAGGTATACTGTAGTTGTATACTTAAGGTGACGATTAGGAACCTTTTGTATTCTCCCAACTGACGTATAAACAATATTTTTCCATCCACTCTCAAAGATTACTCACATTATCCAAGCTATAATAAAGCTTCAGGATTTTGCCTTTTATCAGTCATCTTGGACTGGTACAGCTATGAAATGCCAACATCTACAGGTGTACAGGAGGACAACAAAAATCATTTTCACAAAGCACTGCATTTATGCTGATTGTTAGTGACAATCACTCAGAAGGAAATGATAGGTGTTAAGCCTTTGGGCTACAAAAATTGAGGTTGCAATTTCAAGCTGCCACTGCTGGGTCGTGAAGCATGGCCTTCAACTGTTTTTTTTTTCTGTGGGTGTTGGACTATGGCTGATCCTTTTCTCTGACAGCTCTGCCAAGCTGGGTTGTGTGAACAAAAGGATTATACTTTTGTATTGTTTTCCTAGTAAATTAAAGACAATGGTGATGGACCTTAGCTGCCTGAGCAGAGTAGAAAGCAGAATCATAGAGTAAGTCTAAAACAGCTACTGTAAATTGTTAGAACTCACAATTGCAAAGGCGTATGGGGGCTGTATACAGGAGGCCTACAGTACAACACTTTATGTGTGTTCATGTGAGCAATCTGGAAATGCATTTAATAAAGCAAGCATGCAATTGATGCTTATAATGTTTAAAATCAACAAAATCATTGGCATTTTTACATTTACAGTATTCAGCAGGCAACTTACATTTTTTGTTATTTTATTTTATACTTCTGAGCAATTGAGGGTTAAGGGCCCAGCTCTGGCTGCTTGGTGGACAGGGGATTCAAAATTGGTAGTCCATCACCTTAACCACTGGGCTACCACATTCCCAATGTTGTTGTAAAACATAACAACTCAACAATATGCTATACATTTGTTGTGGGCATACAGTATATACACAAATACTTTACAAAATTAAATATGTTTTAAATTCAGTAATTTATGTTCATTAAACACTTTATTGTGGTCATTGCAGCAATGGATTTAAAGAAGCATCGAATCCTGTAAAAAGTTGGAGTGAGGAAGGCAAACACACTGAATGGCCATCTACATTTACAGCCGCACTTAGCCTGAGAGACTTACATGTACATTTTTATCTCATTTTATACAACTGATGGTTAAAGGCCTTGCTCAGGGGTCCAGCAGTGGCAGCCTGGTGCACATGGGAATCGAACTCACAATAGACTGACTGGTAGTCCAGCACTTTAACCACTAGGCTACCGTGTCCTCATATAGTCCATGTGACTTATCCACACACTGATTCCCTTCTAGAGGCAATTTATCCACTCCACCTACAACATTATTATAGCTTTTTGTGATGTAGTTGGAAATCAGAGAACCTGGAAGAAATGCACATAATAGGGAGAACATGGGCCTGTGACGCAACAATACTACCGACTGCACCAAATGTTCTTCCAGTTAAGCCACTTTCTGGAACTAGCTAAATGTTTTAAATATTTTTAGAGAGCGCTCACTTACAGTAAATATGGATTCATTTCTGGGTCAAAGTACGTACGGGTTCACGTACAGTACATTACATACTGGAAAAGTGCAAACTCACTGCGAAATACTGTTAGTTCTACGACATACAAAGCAATGTGTTTTTTCAGTGTGCTTGTTTGTCTGTTTTTGACCCTGTTCCGTGTTTCTGGTCTCTGGTATTCAATTGTGTTCTTTGGTCTTGTTGGTATGTTGACTGTGTTTACCGATTTTCAAACTGACGCCTCACATCTGCGTTCTGCACGATGAACACATCACATCTACATTAAACATGATAGCTACAAATAAAACATGGAAGCAGATAAAAAGGGAAAATTTGAAATAAACCACCAGGCCTTTAGGGGTTACTCACAGGCATTGACTTGAGATTTGAAGTCTTTCTGAAGAGTAACATTTTTGCTTTCTGGCACAACAGTCTTTTCCTCTTCTCACTCAAAACTTTTGAAGAGCACTAAATGATGTTTTGCTGTCCACAGAAAGACAGCCTCAGGCAGCTTTGGCAAGAGCATGAAATCCAGTAATTATAACTGATCAGTAGTGGAGGCTTGATTTGAGACAGATATTGTGAAATCTGCATGATAAATGACATGTTTGACATCAAAACTTTTCAGCAAACTCTTTAAAACACAGAGCAATATTTGTCTGATTCGTTCTACATCTCTGATCAGCTTGCTGTTTCATCCAGATAAAAAATCGTTACAGACAGTCAATTGTTTATTTTTGGCAAAAAGAAAAAGACTGATCTACTTTATGGAAGCATTTATGACAAGTGTACTCTATACTATTCAGTCCTGCAGCTTGGATCTGAAATTGTGCTATGGAATCAAACGCTGTAGTGTGCATTTCAATCCCAAGCTGCCTAATGCAAGGTGGTGAAGTCTGCACTAGAAATGAATTTGCTCAAATGCATGCTGGGAATAGGAAACACGACTCACAGTGCAGTACATGAGAGTACACATGAACAGAGCATAATGTAATTAGAAGCAAATATACATACATGGTCCTGGACTGCCAGGAAAGGTGGAAAGGCAAGTAAAGCCAGATAAAGCAGAAGCATTAACTTCTTTTCTTTTTTTCTAGTGAAGAGGGATGAGCTGGGTCTTTACTAGCCTAAGGATATAATCTCCTTGCCTGTTGTCCCTAATTGGACTTGCAAATATTGGTTCTGTGAACCTCTGTGAGACATAAACACATTAAATTAATGTAGAAACCATCTTTGCAGTGGAATTGTACAGAGTGTGTACATAAACGCGCGCACGCGCACACACACACACACACACACACACACACACACACACACACACACACACACAGAACAACCATTGAGGATTTAAGAGATGTTTAGGAAATCTTACCAGTTATTTTTCTTATAAAACTGCATCAAGATGGTCTGCATAAACTGGCATGGGCATGACTTTGTTATATGTGAATGGAGACACACAATAAGGCAAGATACTGTAGCATAGGTAAATAGAGCATATTTATATTTACTACATGAAAGAAATATCAGTGGTTTCTTGCCTGAAAACTACATCCACATAAAATGCATCTGGAAACACTTTCTTCTCAAAAACTTCGATCAGGGTGGATAGGCTACCTTATATATCAGCACTTTTTTCAATTAAAGTCTAAGGAACACTAATTGTAATTCAAAAGGAGGAGACTCTTCAGACATCAATCTACTCTAGCCGATAAGGAACGGTACATATATCATTGTAATGAGGAATACACTCTAGATCAGGGGTATTCAATTAAAATTCAAAGAGGTCCAGTTACTAAAATTTCCTCCCAGCAAAGGTCCGAATCTTATATTGTCACTTAAAATAGTGTACCCTCATGTTAATAAAATCAATAACGCACATACATTTCTGGCAAGGCAAGGCAAGGCAAGTTTATTTGTTTAGAACATTTCATACACAGAGGTCATTCAAAGTGCTTTACATAGAAATTAGAAAACAGTTTATAAAAGAGAAAAAGAAATATATATGAAAAATAAGAAACACGATAAAATCATAACAAAAACAAATAACAATTAAAGAAAATAAATGTGATTTTAATAAAAACAGTTTAAAATATGTTAAAAAGAATAAAACAGGAGTAAAAGTGATTTGGATAAAAAGTGCAGTCAGTGTGAAGCAGCACAGCACTCATTCAGTAAATGCAGAGTTAAACAGATGTGTTTTTAATCTTGATTTAAAAGTGTCTACTGTTGAAGCACATCTGATCTCTTCTGGAAGCTGATTCCAGCTATAGGTGGCGTAATAAATAAATGCTGACGCACCTTGTTTTGAGTGAACCCTTGGTATCTCTAACTGACCTGATCCTAATGATCTGAGTAGTCTGCTTGGTTTATATTCAATTAGCATATCTGTAAAGTATTTTGGTCCTAAGCCATGACGTGATTTATAAACAAGTAACAATACTTTAAAATCTATTTTAAATGTTACTGGAAGCCAGTATAAGGACCCGAGGACTGGAGTGATGTGCTCAGATTTTTTGGTTCTGGTCAGAATTCTGGCAGCAGCGTTCTGTATGAGCTGCAGCTGTCTAATGGTCTTTTTGGGGATCCCAGTAAGGAGTCCATTGCAATAATCCACCCTGCTGGTGATGAAAGCATGAACAAGTTTTTCTAAGTCCTGTCTTGAGACAAAACATCTACTTCTGGCTATATTTCTGAGATGGTAGTAAGCTGATTTGCTTATAGCTTTCACATGACTACTGAAATTAAGGTCAGACTCTAAAATTACACCAAGATTTCTGACTTTATTTTGTGTCTTTAGACCCCTAGAGTCAAGGTGTGTGTTAACCTTGAGAGTTTCATCTTTATTTCCGAATACAATGACTTTGGTTTTGTCTTTGTTTAAGTGGAGGAAGTTTTGACGCATCCAACTGTTAATTTCATCAATGCACTTACATAGAGAGTCAATGGGGCTGTAGTCATTAGGGGACAGGGCTAAGTATATCTGGGTGTCATCTGCATAGCTGTGGTAAGCAATTCGGTTCTTTTTCATTATTTGACCAATTGGGAGCATATACAAATTAAAGAGAAGAGGTGCAAGAATTGAGCCCTGTGGGACTCCACATGTCATTCATGGATGTCCACTCAGATTTATGGTTACCTATGTTCACATAGTAACCTCTCCCTTTTGGTATGATTTAAACCATTTGAGGACCATCCCAGAAAGCCCTACCCAGTTTTCCAGTCTATGTAAGAGTATGGTGTGATCTACCGTGTCAAAGGCAGCACTAAGATCTAGTAGCACCAGCACTGATATTTTACCTGAATCAGAGTTTAAGCGAATATCATTTATTATCTTTATGAGCACTGTCTCTGTGCTGTGATGCTGGCGGAAACCAGATTGAAAAGTGTCCAGGTAGCCATTTGAGTTTAAGAATTTGTTCAGCTGATTGAAAACAACCTTTTCAATGATCTTGCCTATAAAAGGAAGATTAGAGATCGGTCTGTAGTTGCTATGAATGGTTTTGTCTAGGTTACTCATTTTTAGGAAAGGCTTAACAACTGCCGTTTTTAGGGACTCTGGAAAAGTGCCTGTGAGCAGAGAGGTATTTACTATTTTTAAGAGGTCAGTTTCTAAGCAGTTAAGTACCTTTTTGAGAAAGGATGTGGGGAGGGTGTCAAGGCTGCAAGTTGATGCTTTAAGATGTTGTACTGTTTCTTCCAGGGTTTTTATATCAATTATGTCAAATTCTGAGAAAATGACAAATTTTTGAGGTTGTTGTAGTGAGGTCTGACTGAGCACATTACAATATGAGGCCGTATTGATTGCAATTCTGATATTACTGATTTTCTCAGAGGAAAAGGTTGCAAACTCATTGCATTTGTTGTCAGAGAGCATTTCACTAGGAACTTGATTTGGGGGGTTTGTTAGTCTCTCTACAGTAGCAAAAAGAGTGCGAGTGTTGTTTATGTTGTTGTTTATAATGTTTGAGAAGAAGATCTGTCTAGCTGTGCCTAGTTCTAAATTGAAAGCACGAAGATTGTCTTTATAGATGCTATAATGTACTTCAAGTTTTGTTTTCCGCCACATACGTTCAGCTTTTCTGTATGTTCTTTTCATGCTCTGTACCGCTGTTGTGTTTCTCCAAGGTGCTTTACGTCTGCCAGTGATCATCTTGACCTTTACTGGAGCTATACCATCAATAACATCTTTAACTTTTAAGTTAAAATTTTCAAGGAGAACATCAACAGAGTCTGCTGATATGTTTGGCAACATTGATATAGCATTCATAAATACCTCACTGGTGTCTTCATTTATGAACTTTTTTTGACATAGACAGATCTAGCATCAGTGGCAGGACAGATCAATAAATCAAAGTAAACACAGAAATGGGCAGATAGCGCTTCATCCTTGATAACAGTGGATGGAATGTTTAGACCCTTGCTAATGAGCAGATCAAGAGTGTGTCCCCTATTGTGTGTAGGACCTTGCACGTGCTGGGTCAGATCGAAAGTGTTTAAAACATTTAACAGTTCAATTGCAGTATTGTTTTCTGCATTGTCTATATGAATGTTGAAATCTCCAAAATAATCAAATTCAGAGGAGATTGTTGATAAAAGTTCTGTGAATTCATCAACAAAAGTTGGGGTGTATTTGGGAGGCCTATAAATAATTGTAAACATAATGCGTGGTGTACCTTTAGAGCAATACACAAATATTCAAAATACTGGTAATCACCAAGTAACACTTGCTTGCATTGAAAGGCATCTTTGAATAAAGCAGCTATTCCTCCACCTCTTCTAACAGCTCTACAGACACTTATAAAAGTAAAGTTGGGTGGGGCTGATTCATTGAGGACTGTAGCACTGCAGCTGTCATCTAACCAGGTTTCATTTAGAAACACGAAGTCCAGGTTGTTAGTGCTGATAAGATCATTAACTAAAAATGATTTGTTCTTTAATGAACGGAAGTGCTAATTTAACAGTAACTGGTTTTGGCAGTGTATCCATCTCAGAATGACGTCTTAAAGGCAGTAGATTAGATAGAGTTGTCGTGCGGCTGGAGAGGGCCTTCGTCTTTCTATCACATATCAGGACAGATATAGGGAAAGCTAAAGGGTCATTGGGCTCCCGCTTGTTCTGAAAACATTTCTGATTGTTACTGCTGTCATAGCGGGGACCCAACACATATCAGTTACCAGTGCTGTTTGCAGATGAGGGCTGGTGTGATCCCTGACGTTGAGGCAGAGGTCGGAGTAGCCTCTCAAATGGAGGGGGAGGGAAGGCTGGGCTCAGAGGCTTTGGTGGTTGTGGAGCCGTCCGTTTCTTGTTTGGTTTTTGGGGACTCGCAGCAATAGAGTGGGAAAGCTTAGTTCCAGCAGATACCAGTTTCTCAATTTTCTCTGAAAAGCACAGAGGTGGTGATGTTGAAGAGAGGGAGACATCAGCTGTGATTCTGGTGTTCCTGGAGGCTCGCGTGTGTTATCTTGTTTTTCCTGGTTGTTATCCACAGAAACGTCCTTGGGTGTTGATTCACCATCCAGCTGTAGTGAGTTCTGTGGGCAGGGCTCAGCCTGAGCTGTGTCTGTGAACAGTAGTTGTTGTGGCTGCGGATTTTTATCCTTGTCAACTGAATGTCCATCCAGTTGTTGGTGTGAAATCCTGAGTGGACTGGCACACTCAGCTGATGAATGATGAAGGAAGAAAAAGATATTGTCTTTAAGCAACTTAGCACCTAGTTTGTTTGGGTGGATACCATCTCTGTTAAAAAGTTGCCTTTGACCCCAGAAGATATTAAAATTGTCAATGTAATTCAGTCCTCTCATGGTGCAGGTTTTTTGCAGCCATGAATTTAAACTTAGTAGCCGAGAAAACATATATGTTCCTCTGGCTGGGAGAGGTCCACTGATGAATGATTGAACTTTCAGTCTTGCAAGTGTTTCATAAAGTTCATTGAAATCCCTCTTGAGGAGCTCAGACTGCTCTTTCCAAATATCATTCTTTCCCACATGTATGACAATCCAACTGAGAGACTCATGTTTCATCAGAATGTTGTAAAGTTCCTTGTTAACATTAGAAACCGTTGCCCGAGGAAAACAGTATGTAGCCTTGCTTCCAATGTTTCTGATAATAGAGTCACCCACTATCAGCTTGCTTGGCTTGGCTTCTGTCTGAGTGGAGCGCCGCTGCCTGTATGATATTGAGCGTCTGTTAGCTCCGTTAGCTACTGGCTGATGTGATCTGTGTCCATTTACATTTAGGGGTTCTTTGGCCAAACTCACTAGTGCTTCATATCTATTTTCAAGCCGCACAGGGGGTGGTGGAATACCAATATTAGCTACTCGAGCTGGACCCATATCTGGGGTAGATGATGCTAATGCAGCACCTTTGGGTCTCGCACCCTGTTTATGCCATCGGTTTGTGTCCTTAATTACTTTAAATTTCTCTGAGCTCACTATGACCTGTTTAGAAGCATTAGGTTCACAGGACTCACTAGCTTTATGTTGAGAGGGACCACGATGAAGCTCTGCTGTATGTTCTTGCAGGGTCGGCAGCACCACAAGTAACTTTGTTTCGAGAACTGCAATCTTTTGTAGAAGTCTGTGGCAGTTTGAGCAGCAGGTCGATTGAGATCCAAAAGAAGGCATTTTCTCTTCTGTTTGAGTGTTGTCCTGATTTAGGATTGTAAACTACCGGCAATAGCAGACTGGTAGACCGCTATGACAAATTCCCCAAGTTGTTGAATATTCCAAATGTCAATATAGTTCCAGGAATTTGTAGTTTTAGTGTGAGTGCCCAATTGTTTAGTTAGAGCACTGTGCTGAACTGCTGGTAGTTAAATCAAAAGATAAAAGTGAAAAAGCAAAAGCGTAAAGCACAAAGCGCAAGTAAAAGCGTCCGAACAGTAGCGAAGCAGGAAGTCAAATTTCTATATAATTTATTGTTAAATTTCAAGTGTTTTCAAAGTCTGAACTTGTCTGGCACTTGAATGGAAAACAATACTGTAGTTGTCTTTACTACATGTCAAGTAACAGACAACAGACACTGAATTTCTTCTGAATAAAATAAATAAAAAGTGCAAACACAGCTTTGAGCAGCCTGAACTTAGGGCCTATATTTCAAGTAATGTAAAACATTCAGAATCTTCTGAATAAAATAAAAGTGATTTTAATCTTTAAGAAAGGAATTAAACAAAAGACTTTTGAGCTGCCCCTTTTTTAAACATTAACTACATTAATAACACAGGAACCTTAGGCAAAAGGACATTTCAGGTAAAATAGAACAGGGCAGAATTTACTGAATAAAAGAAAAGTGCAGAGATTTTGAGCAGCTCCCTTTTTCCTCTCTCCTTTCCACCTCTCCTTACTCCCTTTCCATCTACGTTCCTAGTGAGAGAAATGGGCATGTAACTGTCCTGCCAGCAGTTTGAATCCTAATTGTCCTGCCAGTGTAATTAGGTGCATTACTGCCACCTTCTGCTCTGGAGTATGGAACAGAAACAATCTGTTTTTGGCTTGGCTTTTGATGACGCTACTGTCGTAATAACTAGATTACCTGCACATGAACGAAAGATTTATCTTTTTATTAATATCGAAGAGCTTATAATCTTATAATATTAGATTATAATAAGGAGATGCTTAATATGATAATATTAGAATTTTAACGGGTCCGAGCAGACCCGTCACTCGGTCCGGATCCGGACCGCGGTCCGCCATTTGGTCATGCCCGCTCTAGCTCATCAACACTGATACTATATCTGTGGCTCTAACCATGACAACCAAAGGTTTTAAATAATGTTTTTGATCTGATTAAAGATATCCAAAGTAATCTTCTTATTATTAAAAATAAAATCAATTACTTCTTAGATTGATGTCTAGAGAAGTCATTCGGATGATGACAAAAATTAGAAATGATGAAGAAACTGAAATTATGCACAGATTATAAGACTATTTGGGTTGCCACTTATGTTTTTGCTAATTAACTGTAATCATGGTAAAATCACCAGAATATAACGAGTAGGCAGAAATTCTCACATCACAGGGTTTAGAAATGAGGTGGTGAAAGCAGGCTTGGGAAAAACTCTTGTACTCATTTTCAGCACTTATTTTACTACCCACTAATATATAAATACACACTCACACAAGCTCTCTTGGTCTTTCTACACTTTATTCTCACTTCCTCTTACTGAAACACACGTTCTCACGATCCTGTAGAAGTAGTAAATAATAAGCTTTTGGACTTTTCCCAGTCCACCTTCACAATAGAAGCCTTCACACCTCCACATACCTCCACCACCCCACTCAGGTCATGGACCACCTCAAACTTAAACAGCTACAGTGCCAGATACCAACAAGCGATCTGTATGTTGGCATGCTTCATGGGGTGGATCCACTGGAGCATAAAGTGAAGTCCCATCCCAGGAGATAGTATTGGAGGTTGAGGAGCACCCACCTGATGGACAGAAAGACTTTTGGATAATTGATCGTACTGTACTTACTCTCTGTCACCGACAGATTGTGGCTGTCATACAACATCCACCACCTGGGACAACAAGGTAAGATCAATAGTTTGATCTATACACCTACTGTAAGTTGTACATAATGTGAGGGGAAATTATATATTGATTGAATAGGTTCATGAGAACAATATATATATATATATAATTTATTGCGATCTACTGTCTATAATTTTTTTTTTTTTACTATTAGTAGATTGCATGGTTCAGTCTTGGTGTGAGGTATGGCGTACCATCTTGCCCCAACAAAGAAAGTTCTCTCTACTATCAGGATGCAGAACTAGATCCGAACTCTTTGACTGTTGTCCTGTTTGTGTATAAACATTTTCAGCATTCAGGGCTCAGCCTGTTGGAAAGGTTAGTTTTCATCATAGCATGTATGCTATTTAATGTCTCATAGTGAATGTTCATATTTGGAATGTGGTAGATCAGTGGTTATGGTGTTCGACTACTGATTGGAAGGTCATTGGTTTGAATCCCAGGTCCACCAAGTTGCCACAGCAGGGCCCCTGTGCAAGGCCCTTCACCCTCAATTGCTCAGGTGTATAAACTGAAATAAAAAAATGTAAGTCACTCTGGATAGGAGTGTCTGCTAAATGCTGTAAATGTAAATATTTAATGTTATTATGATGCCTCAGAGGATCTTCATCTGTCTCCTAGAAAAGAAGAAGCTCCTTAGCTTTGGTTAAAACCTTCTAAAAAAAATTTAAAGAAACCATTGAAGTGACTGTACATTTGTCCTTTTTCTTTTCAGAAAATAAATACACAAGCACATCCATATCCCGTAAAGTGTTTGTGTTATGTTATGCCAATGAAAACTCTTGTCAGATGAATATCAACACACAAAGCTAAGTTAAAATTCATGGGAACAAATTTAACTCTTACTATAATTAGCTAGATGTTTGATAGCCCAGTGCTGTGCAGTGTTGAGTTATTTCAGGAGTTATTTGCTGTATTTGCTGCAATAACTGTAAGACTTTCTAGCTAGCAAGATAACTTTATCTGTTTATTATAGTAATCTTCTTATTCAACTCTCAACATAATTACTGTTTTGGTTATCCTTATTTTTGTTAGAACTGCATCTTCTGTTCATGCTTAGGGGCTATTCAACATTGTCTTTTCTCTCTTAATAGAAGGATGTGATGTTGAAGGTTGATATTCACCTATGAATGAGTCATTCAATTGGATTAGATCAGATTAGATTCAACTTTATTGTCATTGTGCAAGATACACGTACAGAGCCAATGAAATGCAGTTAGCATCTAACCAGAAGTGCATAGATGGCTTATTTACAAGTGGCAGTGTAATAAATAAGGGTATGAGGTTATACAGAAGGTGTAGTAATATGTAACTGAATAAGGGTAAATAGAACCCAATAGGCTTAAACTTTCTCTGAGTCCTAAATACTAATTGGAAGTCTGTTCTATGACTGTGGGGCTTTGTAAGAAAAATCTCTGCTCCCTTCTGTGGCTTTTAGTAGGCATTGCATTTTGTTAAGTATGGTGAATCATAAAAGACCAGAAGTTAAAGTGCAGTGTTTTGATAAAACAGCCCTGATGTGCTCATATCATCAGGTTCTAGTAAAGAATCTTGGCTGCTACATTCTGGACTAACTGAAATCTTATTTATGACCCAGAAAGTCAGGCATTGCAATAGTCGAACTCAGAGTTAACAATACATGAATTAGTTTTTCTGCATCATGTGT
Source organism: Tachysurus fulvidraco (assembly GCF_022655615.1). NCBI lineage: Eukaryota > Metazoa > Chordata > Actinopteri > Siluriformes > Bagridae > Tachysurus > Tachysurus fulvidraco. The sequence continues at coordinate 10,441,387 of NC_062543.1, forward strand.
TGACATTGTATTTCTTATCTTACCAATATTTCTGACATAAAAAAGACTATCCTAGTAATATTACCTACGTTGGCTACATTGGAGTTAATAATTGCACCAAGGTCTTTTACTTCTGCACGTTTATATAGAAAGGCCATCCAGTGTTACTATGCAATCAGCAAGCTTAATGTTCTGGCTGCAATGTTTTTTTATTCATTCCTCTGGTGAGTACTAAAGCATGGGGAACACTTTATCACTCATTGTAGATCCATTTTAAGAGAAACCCCCAAATCCCAGCAAGCACCGGTGGCCAATCTTCACTGTATTCACATTCCACAAAAAAGAGTGTGATGGTTGTAGTTGTAGCTCAATAGCACAGCTGTACATAAATTATTGCAATCCACATGTGGCCAGATGGCAGAGGGAGAGTATGAATTAAATGAATTTAAATGATTTAAGAACCCTAAAGGGTTAACAATGCCCGACTACGCCACCCTGGGAATCTCACCCAAGGAATTAATTGAAAATACTGTGCACAAGTTCCCCACTTTGTGGCAAATTGACAATGGAGACAGAGGTACTGGTATAAAAATGGAACACTGTTTATTGAATGTAATGACAAAGGAAATTTAAAATGCATTCACTTGTAAAACCACAATCACACAAATGGTCCAGAAAAGACAACACGAGGAGCTGCAGCCCGGGCTAAATGACCGGCCGTACAGGCCTTTACTCTACGTACACTGCAAACTTACACCACTCCCAAAAGCCCCAGTGCACACGGTAAATCACAGCAGTCCGTGAGGAAACACCATCACCACCTAAAGACTTCAGCCCTGCTCTTCAGAAAAGGTCTGCAGCTCCTGTAAAACAGAATAACAGAACACACACTCACACACTCACACACACACAAACAAAAATGTTTAACAAGGTTTAGGCAGGCAACACAGCTGACACTTAATGCCTGCCAAACACACAATAACAAATTAACAGAATTAAATCAAATTAAAGAATAAAGAACACAAAACCAATTGTCACTGGAACAACAGAGAGAAAACAAATAATCTCACCAGTACATTGGCAATGATACAGAGATTAACCAAAAATAACTAATAAATCAATTAAATAAAAATACAACTGGACCATCTAAGTGCAAAAGAGCACTCCCATACCATTAGCGGATTCACAACCGCATTAAAATGGCATTCACGAACGTTCAACGAAGAACGAGACAGCGGTGACGTCACTGCATGCCCCTATCACTCATATAACAGGCGCAGGGACCCGGGAGTCAGTAGAGGTGAAGATAATACTCCATAGTTGCAATGCGAAGTATAGTTTCAGTTTAATCATTCAGCTGGTGAAGCTCAGGATACACAAGGGAAAATAACAGTCGTCATCCGCCCATACACGGCATTGTATTGACTGAATATGGTCGCATAAACAGATGTGAGACACACACCACGAACAATAAGTCAAAGCCACGATATCTGCAGCCACGGAGATGACCACAGTTGCCGCAATCGTCCTGCGAAGCAAAATCACAACAGCCCTCAGTCCATAAACCGGAAGCGAAACGGGATCCTGGGAAGTGACGCTCGTTTAGGTCACACATGCATGTTGTTTATATAGACATAATCCAACCTCCTCTATCAGCACCAACCAATGGATAACCTAATGCCTAATAATAACTTACCGACCTCCACCTGCCACACACACAACATAACATTTGAGATTTTAACTGATTGTTGGTACACATACAGTATCACTGGTGCATCTGTGACCAGGAAAGCATGGTTTTGTGGTGTATCGAGAGCCATGGTACCCAGGGAAATGTCAGTATACCATGAAGGATGCACCACATCCAACAGAAGTAACTGCTGACAGCTTGGGCTGCAATATCATGGCATTCCCTAGGCCCACTACTTATAGTGCTAGAGAGGTGATGACAGAGGGGTTTGATGAACATGAAACAAAGGAAACTCCCTTGGTCTACACAGTCACTAGATCTGTATATTACTGAGCTATTTTAGTGTATTTCGGAAGAGCGAGTCAGGAAACATTTTGTGCAAAAAAAAATGTTCTGCAAAAAAGAAATCATTGAAAATCCCTCTGGCCACTGTGTATGACTTTTATCTCTCATTCCCAAAATAAATTGACGGTTGCAAAAGGAGGTCCTACTCCATTAATTATGGTTGTCTAAAACAATGAGTTTCAGTTTCATTGTTTAATCCCTGTACATGTGTTTGTGTAAGTGTGACTGTATACTGGAATGTTCCAAGATTATCCACTCATTTTTTGTATTGATTATCCTATACAGGGAGCCCGGGGGACTTAGGACAGGTTAGACAAGGTGCCAAACCATCTCAAAGCAATGGATGTCTTTGGTCTGGGGGAGAAACTGAAGTATCCAGAGGAAGTAATACACAGGGTGGAAGCAGGAATCAACTCCCAACCCCAGAGAGTTGGTTGTAAGGCATTTAAGCTAAATACTGTTTAATAATGGTGAGAGATTTGCCTACAAGGATTTAATAACCTGCCACACTACTTCTACAACCACCACATCAGGTTTTTCTCAAAAGAAAAGTTGCCCAGAGCTCAAAGCTCCAGGGTAAATGGTTTGAGCTTGAGTTACTGTCTGTGTGGACTTTCTATGGTTGCTCTCTGACTTTAATTCTGTCTTTGCTTCAGAATTTGGCGGTGACCTTTTTGAACTGCATACATACCAGTTTAGTCTGGTTGCTTTGACCTTTCTTTTCCAATTACCCACACTGCCTGTTCAAAGATTGTTAGACTTCTTTCTTTTCTCTAACAATGATGGTAATTGCCCAATTTCTTTAGTTTCTCTAATATGGATTATTTAAATAAATATCCTGAACTGCATCAATCTGGCATCTGTTTAGACATAATTTATTAAAAACGTTTGCACGTTGTTATCTTTGAAAATGTAGAGTTGTAAGCATGGTTTCGAATCTTACCATGCGATATTGTCCCCCTATACAATTATTGTACCTATCTACAATAATTCAAATGTGTAATCTTGTTTAATGCATGAAGATCTGTTTCAAAGAAGGGAGCCAAAGCTTTTGTGTAAACCTGCTAATAAACAGATCTCAGAGGAATAATTACATGCTGGATGAAGGAAGTGTGAGATAGTCTTTCTGCATGCCTATTACAGACATTAAACTGCTCCATGTGTGCACAAATAAAATTTATTCTTAAGCTTCCTGTCTTCAAGAGCCAAGATGCCCGCTGTGTATCACACCTAAATCTCCTGTTGTTTAGACTACAGATCTTTTTTCCTTAATTAAATCTTAAAAAATTTGAATGTATCTGTACTTGCTCTGCAAGGCAATATTGCAGCAAGTGGAATGTTGCCAAGGTTAATATTTAGCAACATATGCAAACAGATATTAAATAACAACACTTTATTTTACACGCTCTCTTGTATAAACACACATTTCACTTGTAAGAGACTAGAGATATAGTCAAGAACTATAGTCCCAAATCTCTAACAATGTTAAGATTATAAATATAAGTATACTACTGGGCACACAGGAGAATACATTCACATATCTAGACAGACATGTACAATCATTCTTGTGATTCCTTTAAAGCACATCCTTTCACATCAATCATAACATCGGTACATAAAAGAGTCCTCATATTCTGTTGATTTTAGTCAAAATGCATTGGTGAATACATATCCTAGAGACATTTAAGTACTCTATATTTTCTATGATTGTGTCAGCAGTGACCTTATGTTTTTTATTTAAACTGTCTGGATGCATCTACTCTCGAATGTGGAAATGTTTTTCTTACTTCATTTTCTTTACATTGGAATTCTTTTATTGCTCTCGAAGGTTTGTTGCGACAAACTAATGACAAATGATACCGTTTCTTTAAAGGCTTGGGGAACAAGAAATGCCTTTTCTCTCTCCTTATCACTCTTTCTCGGTCATAGACGTATAAGAAAGTAGTCGCTTTAAACTGCAAGGGTTGGGATTTTTTCAAGTCAGTCCAAATTAAGAAACTAAATAGCAGTTAATAGAATATTATATAGTCTAGTAAAAGTAAACTGTTGCGTAATGGAAGTGAATAGTAAAATCGACATTTCTGTTAAGTTTTAAATAAAGGAGAACGGTAATCATGTGTAGACAATTGCAGAGTGAGAAAAGCTTGATTTTGTTGAAGGATTTAATCTGGTGGCAGATTTCTTTGCAGTTTTCTTTTGGAAAATGTGCAACCTGACATGAAACTGGGCTTCACAACCTTTTTTTTACAAGCCTAACATTCTCATAACATTTAATTCTTCGAGATCAAAGACAGAAAGACAGTAAGCTGTGTGTAAAGCATGTTTCACACTGGCTGTGTGAGCAGGTCAGAAACAGCACATTCTTTTGCCGCCTATGTTAACAGGTTAGTGCATTCACACTACATGCAGAGGCGGCATGGCAGCGCATAGCAGGAGCAGAGAAGAAGAAGCAGTGCCACAATTGTTTCGGTACTGAATCTATTTTTGCTACGCTGCACATGCCGAATTAAATTGACAGTGCATTGTTCTTGGACAAAATAATTATTAGTTGACATTAGAAATTTACTATTTCAACATTAACGCATATACAGTATGAGACGTCTACGGTCACCTTATTACTTTTTTTACTCTGTGGGAAATTTACTCAAAAAGACACTACTGTACTGGTAGGAATTTTTGTGCAAAAAATGATATTATCATATAAAGTACATATAACTGGCATGCTATATACTTACTGTATGTGTGAGGTGGGGAACAAAAGACTGTCTTAATGCCTTCTTAATCTTAGCTACCGATAATGCTTTTTTTTCTGTCTTTCTACATGTGCTACAGTGAAGAAAAACAATGTGAATTAAAATAAATCCAAATTATATAAATTACATCCTGAACTGAACTTATCTGTTGTGAAGAACTGAGTGAAGCAATGTCCTTCTGTGCTGTGGCTGTGTGTGTGATCAGTATGAGAGTGACTATGAATAAGGAAGTCTGAGTGTGTTCTGGGTGTTTGCTGGGCATTTTCACAGAGGTGGAGGATGAGAAAGAACATTGTGGGCTAGAACCAAACTCTGTTCTGCTGCCATTGACGCCCCACTAGAGGAGGTATTGAATATTTGCATTGCAGAGGCAGGATGTTTTTTTACCAGGAAGGTCAGATGTCCTTTACAGTTAAGGGAAGGAGGAGCAGCCACATGCTGATGAATAGTGAGAGGGCTTGTTACCACTGGTTTTAGGTGGGAAATGTGGAACGACAGAGCTATGAGCTTACTGATCCAGAAAGGACCAACATACCTGGGGCTGAGTTTCTGAATACCTCAGGTCTAAAGTTGCCATTTTGCTGGAACTGTGGAAAAGGTCCCCTATGTTAGTCAGCTGGTAGCCGAGAACACATTAAAAAAGTGACAGGGGAAAATTTGGTAAAATTCTTCTCAGGGCAGTGGGAACTGAGACTAGCCTCTCGGGTAAAAAGCTAATCTTCTGATTTGCCCAGGCTACTTGGCCTTTGGACTCAAGATTGTCACCTGAATTCAAGGTATTGTTTACTACCAGTATCTCACAATTACTTACTTTGGCCTCAGTTAGGCCAAAGTACTGGAAAATGTGATTGAATAGTAATTTGGTCATGCCAAATGTGCGAGCAGGCTAGGGAGATGGATAAAGCATAGGGAGTTATGATCCATGATCATTGATAGTGATGGACTGTGGGAGATCAGTAAGGAAGTTGATAGAAATAAAATAGAAAGCTGCAGTACATTAAATAATCTGGGAGAGAGAGAGAGAGAGAGAGAGAGAGAGAGAGAGAGAGAGAGAGAGAGAGAGAGAGAGAGAGATGAGAAGAAGAAGGCTTGCAATCATTGAGAACAAGAGAATAAGAATTTCTGTGATCACTGTTCAATGAGAGAAAGGCAGTCTGTGATCATTGAGAGTGTGAGAAAGAGAATTGCTTCGATTATTGACAGCAAGAGAAACTTTTACTGAAAACAAAAAATGAAGGGTTGTGATTTCTGAGAGAGAAAGAGAGAGGCTGTGATCATAGAGAAAGACAAAGATGAGAAGGAAGATAGAGAGGGCTGCTGGGATAAAAAAGGTGAGAATGGAAAAGAAGTTGGAAAAAGAATGCAGAAAAAACCTGGATGTGTTTCTGGACATTGTCATTGGAACAGTGTTTCTACTGTTTTATAAGGTTTTTTTTCTAACATACAAAATCTGGTATCCGGAAGTGATAATGTTCATAATGTAATATTATTCTTTTAGAACATAAAAATTCTATGAACACAACGTAAAATGTGACATTAATTGCAAAAAAAAAGTATTGCTATTTTAGAATCGCATAATTTTATCCACATTGTGCTTTGGTGTTTAAGGAGAAATTGTAGATGCTACAGTCAGTGAGCTGGATGATGCTGTTGATATGGCTGTGGGTGTGTTGGCATGGTGATATCATTATGCTGATATATGGTGATAGAGCACTTGAAAATTTTGTTCTGCTCCTCAGTTCAATTCAACTGAATCTGTTAGGGCTAAAGATTTGTTCAGATACATTTTCAACTTGTTTAGTTTGAATTCTTGGGTGATTGTGTAACCTGCTCATGCTGCCATCTTATATGTCGCCAGTGTACTGTATAGTAAAAACGGCTTTGTTCGAAGCTCAAACATTTGATTGTCCATTAAACATCTTCTATTTCGTGAGGTCATGCTGGAACGTGGATGCCCGGCCTTGTGTAGAGAACTGGGAGATCAATAACTGCACAAAAATACCACAGATCTAGAAAACTCTTTGTTTTATGCTTGTTCTTGTTGCACAAATATTGATTTCCCTTGTACAGTAAGTTGATTGTCTTGCCACCAACCATATTATCTCTTACATCAACTCTTAATCATTTGGATCTGCAGCCCTTTCCACTAAATAGTGATAATAAAAATAATGTGTTTACTTATAATATTTCTTCTGGGGCTGTCCTTCTTCTCTTGTCAAAGTCTTCCTCAGCTTAGATGTATTTGTTCTGATACAAGGGAGGCTGGTATCATGGGGTTAGCAGGCTAATCCCCTGTCTTTAAAGATAAAAAAAAGGCAACATCGATATGCGGTGTCAGTTTTGCCGGTGTCAGATTATTTATAGTTTATAAATGTCTTGAAGCAAGTTATTGTGGAGATTTTGTAGAACCAAGTAAAACATAAGGAAAATAAAATTAGACTGGGACAAAGTCAGAGCAGCTAACAGAAGTCTCTAAGTGACAGGCACGTCAGGTGATTACACAGAATCAAACACACACTAAATTTGATCTCCATTTCAGCTGATATTTTTCAGCCCACTTCACTGACACCTGTATAACACGTCCATAACATGTCTTGTTATGGACTCAGTCGGGGGTGTAATTAAATGCAAATGAGGTCGATTGTGCATTCTATTACACTTTGCCCTTAAAGAAGAAAGTTTATAGACTGAGCATACATTATCCATTCAAAGCACACATAACACATAGGACATTTGAGAGAACTGTAAGTGTAGAGTTTTTTTTGGTTTAAAACAGAAACAGAAAACTTAAAGGAAGCAGAAACCCTTCCGTTAGAGAATTATGGAACACACCAAACATGATAAAACAACACTGCAGCTCTCTTTATGCATTTGTCTGTAAGTTTATCTGTCTGTCTGTATCTGCTGCAAATAATGCGTTACTCAACCTTAATAGTTTAATTGGCAAGTTATTTATAGTTATTTATACTTTAGCACTTTAACCTCATCGAATGTCACTACAAGCCATCACAGTGTGGCTCTTTAAGTCTTTCTTACAAGACGTATATCAGCGCCTGGGTCAATTTTAAAGGTAATCTATCTTCCCCATGTAGGCAGTTTCAAGTCATCTATGTGTGATTTCCTTAAAGTAACTGCTTTGACCATCATCATCTCCCACCATGACCTCATTTAGCATTCAGCATGAGTGACACGATATTTTTTTCTAACGCTTACACCATTTCTTTCCTCAGAAACGTCTTTAGTGTTCAAATACCATTCTTAACTGTCCTTGATCCTTTTCTTTGTATGTTGATGAATGTTCATGTTTAAAACTAATTTGTTTAGAATTTCCATTTCTTTTCAGTGATTGCCTCAACAGTTCTATCACTTTCTTTAGTATTAAATCAGGAAGTAATTGGCATACAGTATAAGGCTCCACGAAGGAAGACTTTTATGTCATTGTGTGTTAATCGTGTGATTTATAATGTATTTCTCTATTGATTTTACAGTCAATTATGTTCATTTATGTCCAGACATGCCTTCATGACAATGCATCCCCAACAGTGCATGTTACTTATTCTTTCAGAGAGCTGAGGTTACATACCATCGTGACATTTTCATTCAGTCACAATTAGCCCCCTTGTTTTATTCAAATATATATATATATATATATATATATATATATATATATATATATATATATATATATATATATATATATATATATATATATATATATACATATAATTTAAGAAAACAAAACAATTAAATTATTACATTAATAATATTAAATGAAAAAATCCCACTCAGTCTCTTACCTTACTGTCTTATCTCCCAAATTGTGTCTCAATCATGTTCAGATGTTTTATGTTCTATTCTTTATTTTTGCAGAATTTCATGTTTTTGTGTTTATCTTCTGGCTAAATGTTGAACCAAAACTCTGAAATCTTCTGCGTTTTTATTTAGTTTTTTTTTTTCTTTATAAAATCCATTACACATAGATCCAATCTCACGTGGTAAGTCCTTATTGTTATACAGTAGATCTAATATTTTGTAAAGAGATGCACAATTTGCACTTGTACTAGTCCATTTACTTGGATTTTTACTCTTTATATGCTTACATTTATAGTATATAACATACTGTACATGGAAAGAACACACTTGATGTTAACTATGATTTTAGTTTGTGTCTGTAATATATATAGTATTTAAATGTATAAATGTTAAGGTATGAGACGTATATTATTATGCTACATACTCAGATCCATTTATTGTCCACGTGGATATTTTTACCTAAGCATGCAATCAAGTATATTATTATATTCAGGATACAGATTTAATTAAGTTAATTCCCCTAACTTAATTTTACTGTGCAGCTACCAACCTACCAACATAAAATAAATTGACTCAGGAGTTACAACCAGGAAAATGTTTCATGCAGTATAAATCGACACACTTTTAGGTAGTGTGCTTAAAATGAAAAGCTAAACGAAATGCAAGAAATAATCTGCAGGATAAAAACAGAGCCACTTTTATGCTATACATTTGTATACACTCTCACTCATTTTCTACCACTTATCCGAACTACCTCGGGTCACGGGGAGCCTGTGCCTATCTCAGGCGTCATCGGGCATCGAGGCAAGATACTCCCTGGACGGAGTGCCAACCCATCGCAGAGCACACACACACACACTCTCATTGACTCATGTAGTCACATACTACGGACAATTTTCCAGAGATGCCAATCAACCTACCATGCATGTCTTTGGACCGGGGGAGGAAACCAGAGTACCCGGAGGAAACCCCGAGGCACGGGGAGAACATGCAAACTCCACACACACACACACACAAGGCGGAGGCGGGAATCGAACTCCGACCCTGGAAGTGTGAGGCGAATGTGCTAACCACTAAGCCACCGTGCCCCATTTGTATACAGTAAACAATAAATTATGATAAAATGAAAAGACTAATTAAGATAAAGAAAAACAAGTTTCCCAAGAGCCATCTTCTCACGGTCACCGTTAATTAAATTGCTGGCACATAAGTGTTTTCTATCAGATCAGATGTAGCAAGACTTTCCAGGATAAAATATACAAGAGGGAGAGATATTTCTATTGGCATGCATACATGTACTTTTTGTTAATGCAATTAATATATATCCAGGATAAAGCACCAGTTTACCCACCTAGTGGCATCTTCTTTAGGACTTCTTCAAAAAACTCATAGCCCTTATATATAAGTTAACCTCTTTCACCAGAGAGTGTCTGGTATTTTTAAATTTCTGTTATTAAAATGCCTTGCATTTGCATCCTACATCCAGACTGTCTCAATAGAGAGAACGAGATAGAAAGATAGAAGACTATGTGTTTGAAAGGTATTATAAGCACAGGGTATAAATTAGACATAAAAATGTTTGAGATTGATGGATATTAAATAAACTCATGATCAGGAGGACTCATGACTACACTTTCTCTGAACTCTGCTAAACCAAAAGACCCCATAAACACTGTATTACTTTGGTACTTTAATCCCATTCTTTGTGATTGTTTTTTTTTTTTGAATGATACATCTTTTAGGTTTCTGATTATGTGAATGGTTGTTCACTCTCTGCTCTCCTAGATTCTGGTTGCATGGTAGCCCTGGCCTGGCCCACACTGTTGGGCTGCACAGAAAGCCATGTGTCTTGTGCATCCATGCCAATTTCCATAAAAATCCGGAATAAAATGGCCATTGTTCATGGGGCTAATCTCTGATCATTAACATTCTTTTAGGTTAAGCTTGTTCCAGCATCCTTGCTAGAGTCCCACCCTTTGCTCACAAGACTCTGCATTTCTCATAGGGAAGGGGACGCCCAAACATCAATGAAAAGTGAGGAAACTCAAAATCTCAATCATTCTGACAGCAGAATGAAGACAATTGGCTCAAACATTACTGGGGCCAGGTGTGAGAAATAGAAGGGTAAAACCTGGACACTATGAAAGGCTTACCAACCACTTTACATCCCCGAACCTGCCAAGCCAGTGGCCTCTTGGGTCTCACCTCATTGCTGCATTGATTCACTGAAGCCTGGAACTGCCTCTGACCAAGCTACCTGAATTTCTTTTTCTATGCCTCACATCTCTGCTTTTTGAATTGCACTGCTAACCATATTCCAGTTTGATTTTTTGCATGTGTTTGTGATTCACAATCAGTTCACCCCATTCTGCTATCCTGTGTCTGTCACATGAGTCACTCACTTTATATGCCAGGTTAATTATAGACTTCATAATGTTTAAAGTTTAATTGTCAACATGTGTAGTTGCCATGGAATGACGTAGAAATGACAAAGTAGGTCATTCATGAATGAGATGTTTTTCAAACATATACACAGCTCTCAAGAACTGGGCAGGATCACCCCAATCAAACTCTCATCCTGAATTCCACTAAATCTGTATTTCACATACTGAAGACAAAATTCATGTAAAGAAGACATAAAATGGCTGTGCTACAGCTCTGAAATTCTCTAAAAAACTCTGAAATGTACAACCTATAATTCAGTAACTATAATTTTTAATTCACCAGCATCATTCGTTTCAAGTCAGATGTTGAATTGTGGGTGTGATTGAATGACCCAATTTCAGCCCAGCTTAAGCCGTGGTACGAATGGTCTCATATTTGTCTCAAGTATAATTTGAATAAAGTACAGTAATTGTTGAATCAATGACTGCAGGCTTGCCAGCTTCTGTGGCTTCAAAAAAAGTCCATATCACTTTTCCAATAGGTCTCATCAGTCCAAAAGATATTGTTTCAGAAATGTTGTTTGTTCAAATGCTATTTTGCAACCCTCAGTATAGTGATTTTATTTTATATTTTTGAGGGAAAAGCCTTTTTCTTAGCCACCCTTTCATAAAAGCCATGCTAGTATTTTTATTGTGCTGTCATGAACGTAAACATTTACTGTGCTTAAAGAGGCCTGTAGCTTTTTGGCCTTTCTTTACATCTTTTACCATTAAAGGATTGAACTTTCTGGGAAGCCACTGTCTTGAAAGCTCTCCATTTGTAAACCGTTCTTCACAATGTATTTTAATTCGTTTTTGGAGATGGCCTTATATCCGTTCCTGAAATGATGAGCAGCAACATTTGCTTTTCTGTACTCTTTGTTGATGTTCTTTCTTCTTAGCATGAAGTAAGCATACACCTGAGAGCTCCAGAACATCAAGCTGGAAAAAATTCAATAAATATACCATGTAATATTATCCATTTCATTAATAACACCTGGCTGCTGATTGCTCTGGCTGCTAATGACTGTAGAAAGACTGTGTCTTGTTTTTATACTATTTATAACTTTACCTTATTTTTATTATTTACCTTGGTGTTAATTGGTTATTTCTAAATTTAGTATGTGTTCTATATGTGTATGATGTGACAAAATTTTAATTTGAAACAAACACAAACACACTACTACTACTACTACTACTACTATTACTACTGCTACTATTACTAATAATACTGCAGCTTCTGCTGCTGCGTCTAAACTATGTGACTGCACTTTGTACTAATCGTTATTTCTATTCAGTCATATATATAGTTTATGCAATTCGTTCAAGCTCATACATTTCTAACTTATTCATATCATTGCATAGGCTACATAGAAAGTAAAAAAAAATTGTAGCTTGCATGTTACATGTTCATTGCATCATTGAAGTATATGTGTATTTTTACAAACCTTTTTAGGGAGTGATAATGCATGATGAAATGAATATTTGGCAGGGGCACTGCTATTTTTATATGAAGTATCCTGTTCAATGTGTTTTATATAAAAGCAGATGATGAGGTTCTTGAGCTGCTGTAAGTCACCCCAACAATGTTGTAATACTAATTTGTCATGTTTGGGAAAGTTTTATGCATATTGTCTCTATTTCAGTTATAAAAGTCTGATGAAATGTTAATAGGCATGAGCTAGTGACTAATCAAGGTAGAAAAAAGGGTGATAGAGTTTTATCTTTCATCCTTATTTTTATTTATTTGTTCTCTAAATTGCTGTGAAGCTAAGGGAAACTAGTCATTTGTTTTATTCTTGTAGAATTTGTATTGACACCCCGTTGGAGAGTTGTTTTTTGCTGTTGTTATTGTTGACTGTAAGATTTGTTGTTCTCACGAAACCTCTTTATATATATATATATGTATATATATTTATTTTTATTTTTTCTCTCAGGTGCACAAATAGAAGGATGCATCCTAAACCGCATGCTACCGATACTAAATAGCATGTCCTTCCACCCAGTGTGCTGTGGTATTTGGAACACCATGAACTCTGAATGAATGTGTGTAGATTAATCCTTGTGCAGCAGAAGGACTCACCATGACATTTCTTTCCACAAGTATTTTGCCATAGCATTTTCTACCAGTGAGGCTGACATTTTAAAATCTTACATCTCATCAGCTATTTGTAAGATTCGACTGATTCAACATTCATTGCTGCTAATATGTCAACTCATTCTGACACTAAGTGAAAAAAAGCAAACCTGGACTGGGAACTTGGAAACCTGGTATAGAAACCTGGTTATATTTAATGTAATACAGAGCCAATATACGCTATGGCCAGAATTATATAGACAGCTTATCCATATGTGCTTGTTGAACATCCTATTCTATACTTTGTACAAGATTTGTGAATGTGACTATGGGGATTTGTACATTCATTCACATGAGTAGTATGTGGGGTCTGGCACTGATGTTGGGTAAGGACACCTAGCATGGAGTTTGTGTTTCAATTCAAATTGAGGTCAGGGCTCTGTGTACTGTAGGCCACTCAAGTTCCTTTTTTTACAGCTTTGGGAAACCTTGCCTTAATGGACCAAAATTTACGGTATTCTATCTTTTACAAATCATTTAACAACTGAGCAGGATTTGGCTAATGGCCCAGGGGTAGCAGCTTGGCAGTGGTAGGATTTGAACATGCAAGTTCCACAAGTAGAAAATCGCATCACTTCCAAATTCCAAGGAGTGGTTAAATATCCTAACCACTGAGCTACCATTTCCTGATCTTGCAATGGGCACAGGGCTAATGTCACACTGGATGATTTAAGCTAGGCCCCATAGTTCCACAAAGGGACAGCATACAGGATGCATTTTAACCAATTATGCACCTCAAACTTTAGAACAAAAGGCTTGGGGAAGGCTCATTTGTTCACTTTTGACAATATGTTGTAGACCTGCTTTAGTGGCAGTGGGTTTAGGTCAGTGCTCTATGTAGGCCACTCATTTTCTTCCATTCCAACTTTGGCAATCCTTGTCTTTATGGACCTTGCTTGTGCACAGATTAATTGTCGTACTGGAACATGTTTGGGCTAGGCTCCATAGTAAAATAAATCTTATTGTTACAGCATACTAATTGCATTCTATCCAATTTTCTGTTAAAACTATTTGGCAACAATTGTGGGAACCATTAAAATTATCCATTTTACTATTTTATAGCTGACTGTATCTTCGGGAGGAGGAAGACAGACCCAGATACAGGATAGCTCAAATAGTCGGGTTTAATAAATAAAATACACAGAACAGGAACACAGTCAGGACAAAGGATGAGGAATAATGACAAGGATTCCACACTGTTAAGGCAATGTGCACTGCTAAATACTAATGACAATTAACACATAGGGTACTGGTGTGCAGAGATGGGGAGGAATGAACAAGGGCAGGGCAGACATGTGACACAGAACAAAAGCACATCTCCAAAAGTCCGGGCTGAATCCTGACAGTAAACCCCCTCAAGGCGTGGCTCCCAGAACGCCAATCCCATATCAATGACAACATCCAAGGGGTCCATGATCCTGGCGAGATACAGTAGGGGGGAGCTAGGCACATGGCGAGGCAGATGGGGGAGCAAGGCACATGGCGAGGCAGATTGAGGGAGCAAGGCACATGGCGGCGCAGACAAAGAGGGCCAAGCGACATCCACAGCCAAGCATAAAGGCCGAGCGACATCCACAGCCGAGCAGAAGGGCGCAGCGACATCCCCAGCTGAGCAGAAGGGCAGAGCAATGTCCGCAGCCGAGCAGAAGGGCCAAGCACAACACACAGGGAGGTGGGAAAGATTCTCTGCCACGGGCCTGCAACATTCCCCATGGAACAGAAGTGAGGAGACATCCTCTGCGGGAAACAGGAAGCGGAGTGGTGTCCCCCACCAGAACAGATGTGGAGCGATGTCACACAAAATACAGAGGAAAACAAAAATCCAGGGAAAAACAGGGCAAAGAGAACAGTCCAGAGGGAAAAAAATGCTCCCACAATAAGCCAGTCCAGGCTAGAAGCTATCCTGCTGGGTCTGAGTTTAGGCGGAATCTTTCTGTCACAACGAGAGGAGGAAGAGAGACCCAGATACAGGATAGCTCAAATAAACAGGTTTATTAAATAAAATACATAGACGAAACTAGACAGGACAAAGAACAAGGAATAACGACAAGGATTTTGCACTGCTTAAGGCAACGTGGCACGGCTAAATACACATGACAATTAACACATAGGGAACAGGTGTGCAGAGACGGGGAGGAATGAACAAGGGCGGAGCAGACACATGACACAGAACAAACAAAAGCACATTGCCAAAAGTCCGGGCTGAATCCTGACACTGACACACTTGTAAATATCAAATTACTATTTAATAGACACTACAGTGGATGAGTTGGCAGTCTGCAATTTCTGTTGCCTGATTTGTTTTTCCTGCTTTATCTGATTTTTTTTCCTGCATTATCAATGCTTGGATGATCTATGATTTATTTATTTGTTTTTGTCACTGAATTCCTTAACATTTAACAACCCCTGAGGTGTTAAATCAATGCAATAAATGCAGGGCATTTAATCTAATTGACTACCCTGGAAGTAAAGCTGAACATCTGTATAGTAAAATCTGACTATGCAAAAGTTTTTCCACCTAACTATGAACTCATTTTAACTTTGGTAATTGATTTTTTGTAAACACAACACACACTAAAATGCTTTATGAAATTACTGATGCATGAGTGCACCGCAGCTGCAGTTCATGAATGAAGAATTCCCAAGGCTGGGAAAATAAACCCTGAGAAAAATGTCTGATAGTGTTAGACTAGTTTATCACATGGACATTCATAACAGTGGAAATGGAGGTCACAATAAAGTGCAACTAGAAATGGGTACAGGCATAATCAGAATAAACATCTGCCTTAGTTTGTGAGCAAACAATGTCACATTGTGAAAAAGACGCAGATGCGGGTCATCCAAACAATGTGCACTGTAGACATGTATTAAAAGAAAATATATTGCTTTTCGTAATCAAAATGCATTGCATTTATATTTACATTTACCCCTTTTGCAGAATCTCTAGTCTAGAAAGATATTTACAAAATTATTTTATTAAACTATATTGCTATCAGAGACAGACAGAGAGAGAGAGAGAGAGAGAGAGAGAGAGAGAGAGAGAGAGAGAGAGAGAGAGAGAGAGAGAGAGAGAGAGAGAAACCCTTTACAACAGAGGAACATTCACAGAACAGAATGCATGTAAGGTCTATTATAAAAAAAAATGCTTAACAAACAATTTTTGCATTCACCTTTAACATAACAGATTTGTGGTAGTATCAAAACTCAGTATCAAGTGAAGTATATTCATTTTATTATTTTAATTATATTACTACACAAACATTACAGTAATCAATTCCGCTTACTTTTTCCATAAAATCCTTTTGTTTACTTTAAGAAAGGTTTTATTATTATTATTATTATTATTATTATTATTATTATTATTATTATTGTTGTTGTTGTTGTTGTTGTTGTTGTTGCTATTGTTAAGCTGTTGAGTTAAAAAATTAAATGTGAATATGTTGTCATTTTGACGGCTGTTTTGTGATCTACCCCGTGAGCTGCTGCTTTT
This sequence comes from Tachysurus fulvidraco, assembly GCF_022655615.1. Taxonomy (NCBI): domain Eukaryota; kingdom Metazoa; phylum Chordata; class Actinopteri; order Siluriformes; family Bagridae; genus Tachysurus; species Tachysurus fulvidraco. The sequence goes on from NC_062543.1 coordinate 10,458,017, forward strand.
TATTTTTTCTTGTTTTAATTCAATAAATGGTATTTTTTAAGCCTAGCACTGAAATGATAAATCCACCTAAAACTACTGTATCCTAAAACTATATTCTAATATCATACTATAATAATCTAAATAGAATGGTAACATAGTAACAAATAGTAGAAAGAAAGAAAGAAAGAAAGAAAGAAAGAAAGAAAGAAAGAAAGAAAGAAAGAAAGTAAGAAAGAAAGAAAGAAAGAAACAGAACTGGCCTTCCCCTCCTTACATCAGCACTTTATGATGAGTCGACAATGAATCTCGGCCTCCTACATTCTTTTTTCCCATGGGACGATCTTTATTCTATCATTTTCAACTGTGTTGATATTTTAGACCCAATGAAGATAACTGGCCTAAGAATGGTTGTGTCTTTTTCCTTTTTCTGCTTTTCTGTTTCCAGCATATCAGCAGGTTTTCCCCTTCTCTGACAAATATACATTTTAAATGGATTCAGCTACCAACTTCATCACCTTTGTTAGTGATCCTCTCCTATATCCTTCTGGAAGCAGCTGAGAATGTGCTCCGGTGTCCTTCTCTACTATTACAGTGTGCATGCTAGTCTTTTCACCATCCTTCAGCAAAAGACGTTGAATAGACATGGCCACAATGTCTGAAATAGAAGTTTAAGGTTCTGAATATTTCCTCACCAAAGCTTAGACACTGTGAATTACAGATCCATCCAATGCTCCCATCTCATCAATGTACTTCTACAAGGTGCTTTAAGATGTTCAAATGCTACATAGGCCAGCCATGCCTGACACAACTTATCCAATCAACTCTTCAGTTTTTCCTGCAGTTGTAGGTCTTTCTAGGTTCCCTAGAAATCTCTCAGAGGAATAAGATACAGAAATATAACATAAATACAACATAAAAAAGATGGCACGGTGGCACAGTGGGTCCCCAGTTCGCTCAGGTATGTTGGTAGCATGACAACGGACCAAAAATATTCTCCAGGGAACAGAATAAATGTACTAAAAATCAATTCACGAATTACAGGCATACCGATTTTTGTCTCTTCTGCCTTCTTATATCTAATTCTCTTTTATGTCAGTGTCTCAAAATCAGAAAGTTATTCAGAGAAACAACCACAGCCAGATCAATCTGACAAAGACATGTGTGAATGAACGGCTCCGACAGACTCTTTGCTGTGTGGTTAATTCATTCATTAGTGTCACTGCTTATAATGAAGAGCTGTGAACAGCCAGATTTGAGTTCTAATCACGTTCACTTTCCTGCACACACTGAAGCATTTGTGCGGAGGACAGGGAAGCTTCGAGAGCATATCTTGCTCATTTTTGAAGAGACGATCACCAAGTTGTTCTCCAAGAAGCCTGGCTGGAAATATATTAATCAACCATCAATCAATTTATAAATATCTAAATAACTGAGTTAAAAAAAGTGAAAATGTGCTTGGAGGCTGAAAATATACAGGCTTTTTTTTGTTGCTAATAATTCCTGCACAATTGAACAGATATCCTTTCCATGACTTGCAAGAAAATAAGTAGATCTGGATATTTTGTGTTGTATCTCTATTATATCCTACAGAGCTAGAGTGGAGAGGTCAATGCTAACGTGAAGCGAATGAGCAACCTATAAAACTTCAAGCACTAACAGAATGCTGACAAGGCTTCATCCATTTCACTTCTCATTCTCTTCATCTCACTATCTCATCTTACACACACACACACACACACACACACACACACACACACACACAGAGAGAGAGAGAGAGAGAGAGAGAGAGAGAGAGAGAGAGAGAGAGAGAGAGAGAGAGTCTGGCATGTTAAGCTAATGCTCTATAGGAATACAGGATACTATTTTTATGATGACCACAGCTATATTCAGTTCTATAGAGGAAATCTTAACAAGCACAGACCATTGATACATGTAATGGAATATACTGTACAGAATTCATTTTTAGAGCTATGGATGAATGCTGTGTAACCTAACCAAATTTCATAGGGATGTGCATGTTAGGCAAGATATTATTACATTTCGTAATGTCATTATTCAAATACAATTTCATTTAATACATATTTAAAGACCCACATGCACAAAACACTGCAACGTGGGTAGTTGAGCAGTGTGTTCGTTTGTGTAACCTAAAATGTCTGGTATCTTGCCATTGTCTGTGTATTAAAAATAGCAGAATTCATTTCTCCAATTTTCTGATCCACAGGGATGAGGCAAGGATTCTGGGTATCACAGAAGCTGTCAACATTGAAAGCTGATGGTTAAACAAGTGTTCTTCTGTTCTTTTTTCCCTCATATTGGGGATTGACAATACCCATCCACTAGCTAATATCACACTACCAGCTGAGGAAAGTGAACTCTCTGGGAAACCAGCCTCTGAACTGCTGTTAGTGATGCATCATAGGGAGGTGTATTTTGTCTATGGGGGTTTAGTGGTTATCACATTTGCCTCACACCTTCAGGATTAGGGATTTGCACATTCTTTCCATTCCTTCGGGGTTTCTTCTGGGTAGTCTGGTTACCTTCCCTGGTCCGAAGACATGTGTTGTCGGGCTGATTGGCATCTCATGTATTGTGTAAATGAGTGTGTGATATTGTGCGTGCGGTATCCTATCCAGGGTTTACCCTGCCTTGTGCCCTCGTCTCCTGGGATAGACTCCAGATTGCATGGATGGATAGATAGATGGCTGGATGAGATATTTTGATGATGAGAATGTAGGCAGCTTGAAAACGAGTCAGGCAGCTGCATTTTAGATTACATGCAATGGTCAAAATGTGTTCAGAGGTAGATTTTGTCAACAGAGAGTTGCACTGGTCCAGTCTTGAAATGACAAGAGACTAAACATGGAATATGGAAATGGCCAATGATGCATGTTACATTAGCAACATATGAGGAAACGTACAGCTTCTGATTGGGAGCAGTGGCCCAAGGGAAGATCAGAGAGTTTCCCAAGGATATCGCAAGATCATGACCTGGGGATGAATCAACTAGGAAGACTTAAGAGCAGTTCGGTTTTGATGGGATTGAGTGTCAAATGATCAGCCGTCATTCATTATGATATGTCTGCCAGACATGCTGTGATCTAAGCAAAAACTGTGGTATCTGAGGGAGTGAAGGAAAAGATAAATTGAGTGTCCTCAGTGTCGTTTTGGCATGGGTCACTCCTGGATCTCCACCTGTTGCTTGTCCACCCGAAGTAATGAGTTATTTGATTTTGGGCTTTTTTCTTACTATCAGTCCATAATAGTACAGACAGTTATAAGACAACAAAGGTAATGCAATTTGTGTAATTTGCTGTTATTCAAAAGCTTAAACAGACCATCATTGTGGTTTTATACAAAGAGATGATAAACTGGATATATATTTTATCATACATATATTTATCATTGGTCTAAGTAGCTTTAACATTTACATTTACATCCAGAGTGACGTACATAAGTGCTTAAATCTCTAACATTGGATACATCAAGTTACATACTTAAGATACCATGAGTTTGAAACATTAGGCATACTGTATGGCATTTGGCATATTACTGGTTAGTAATAGCATTTCTATGCTGTAATCTTAAATTAGTATCTAGGACTTAGAATCTGGCATCAACAACAATCCATGACTAATTCTAAAACATTTTATTGTTATTTTGTATTTATAAACAGACACATGCAAACGTCGATGGCTTATTGGGCATCCTGGGTCTTACGACCAACATTTTCAGCACAGAGAGAATTGAGAATAGTTAGAAAGCTTCAGTCTTTTTGCTTACATTTTTTTAGCACATACAGTAGTAATACTGGTTTTGCAGTGATTTAATAAAACAAATAATAAAAAAATATTTTTATTAAGATGTTTTATATTGATATTCCACTGTCTTTAGGCATCTTGCTGAACTCTGATCATCAGGGGTAATAATTTTAGCTCAACATGAAAGTGTCAACGTGAATTTACAAACACACACATCATGTTTGATAATGCAAGCTTGAATATATCGAATCAAATGCAGCACCCCTGCTTGGCTTCTTGCTTTCATGCTCTCTTGTTCACTCTTTTTCAAAACCGCATGCTCTTCCATATCTCATTGCTATTCATCATTGACACTCTTCAGCTGCCACTGAATTACCAAGTCAGTTTAGAAGATCTTAATAAGAATGTTGTCCTCATTTTTACAGGCTGAAATTGAGAAATGGAGATAAAATAGTAAAAGCCAAGTGTCTCTCTTAAGGAATTCTTTTGTCAGTATATTAATTCTGTGCCTACAGGAAAAAAAAACAGGCATTTGGCTTTTACACTTGACCTTGAATCCAGTGCAGTAAGCATGAAATGACTAAATTGGAACCATTGATGCTGTATGGATGTGCAGGCCTCGAAATGTTATTAAGTAACAAATCAGCAACGTGTTTTTGGTGTAAAATGTCCACATTTACACATTTTTTTGTTAGTGAAATGACAAGTTACTGACATGTCAATAAAATGAGTACTCATTTACACACATTCATTATTTATGCTTTATATATTAGTCATGTTTAAATTAACAGTATTACTCACAAGTCTCATTCACTTAACTACTATAATCACCTACTATGTAAATCAGTACTTTTTCGGTAGAGAAGCATTAATTATTTTATATATTAAATGAATGGGATAAAGTATTGCCTTATGGCCCTTATAAACATACTTAAATAAATTTGACTACTTTTCAATGCTATTTTATTGTTATCTAATATTGTATGATAATTGGTCTCTCACTCTCACTCATTTTCTACCGCTTATCCGAACTTCTCGGGTCACGGGGAGCCTCAGGCATGATCGGGCATCAAGGCAGGATACACCATGGAAGGAGTGCCAACCCATCGCAGGGCACACACACACACACACACACACATACACACACACACACTCATTCACTCACGCAATCACACACTACGGTCAATTTTCCAGAGATGCCAATCAACCTACCATGCATGTCTTTGGACCGGGGGAGGAAACCGGAGTACCCGGAGGAAACCCCCGAGGCACAGGGAAAACATGCAAACTCCACACACACAATCGAACCCCGACCCTGGAGGTGTGAGGCGAACGTGCTAACCACTAAGTCACCGTGCCCCCTTGTATGATAATTAATAAAAGTTAATTAGAATTATTAATAAAAAGAAAGGCTTTGATTTATCACTTAACTTGTAGATTCACAAATGGTAATAGACAACATTATGTATGTACAGTATAAGTAATTACTTCATCTGTAATGATGACCCCGAACAGGGAGCAGCTCAAGGACAACAACATTGTTACAACAAGATATACAGTACAAAACATAGTTTAAGCTATAGCTTATGAATCAAAATATGTATGGCATTTTGCAGATGCCCTTATCCAGAGGGACTTAGATTTATCTCATTTATACAGCTAAGCAATTGAGTGTTAGGGGCCTTGGACAGGGCCAACGTTCCACACATGCACACATGATCATGAAGGAGCTAGAAGAAACCTAAGTATTCCCAAGCCTTAAATTCACATCACGGCAGCTTTGAAATCCCATCTTTTCTAAATGCTTCACTTCATTTTGTGTTTTCAGTCTCTTTTACTTGATATCTTGCTTGCATTATTGTTTTGATATCTGTTTGAGTATTCTCTGGACTGTGTTTTTATTTTCTGGCTTCAACCCAATTACAATGTGTTCTTTTATTTGAATTAAATAATTTAATTAATTATTTTATAATTAAATAAATCCTTTCTTTCTCCTTAATATTAGATTTGGAGACCATGTCCTTGCCAGGCAAATGACTGAAAATGACATTGGCAAAACTGTGAGACATTTTCAGTCAGTCTTTTAAAGAATTTGACATTCCAGAAGGAATACAGTGTTCCTTCTGCATCCATGGACACATGACAGAGACCTGTCTATTTCCTTAAAATTTCATATTTTATGTAACATTTTTTCTTCTTCTTTTGGCTGCTCCCTGCACGGGTTTTATGCCTGATGCCCTTCCTGATGCCACCCTCCCATTTTTATCCCAGCTTGGGACCAGCACTGAGAGTTAACCCTTCAGTGGCTTGCTTAGCTCCCTGACCAGGAATCGAACCCGGGCAATGGCAATGAGAGCAAGAACAAGCGAAACATCATTTCATAATGATTTTATTATTATTATTATTATTATTATTATTATTATTATTATTATTATTATTATTATTATTATTACTACTACTACTCTGTGTGTCCAGACAGCACATGTTACACTCTCCATCACAGTGTGTGAGGGATTTTACAATTAACTACCACACACTGTGTAAAATATTGGTCAGACATGCTTTGTTTTCTTGTAACTGTTTAACAGATAGCACAAAATAGACCCATTTTAGTCAAAAACATCAACCAGAAGTTACCTGTCCTCAATGCATACCTGTCTACCTGGGTAGTGCCTGTGGTCAAGGTGCCAAGGAAAGAACCTTCTTTTAGGTGTTGTCTGTATAAACTTAGAGTCAATCCATGGTGCACATGTTTGAAGAGCGGTAACTGTCAAGTAGCCTTGATTGAGGAAAGTATAATGACGGCCTACATGAGTATCAATTGTTGAGTTTCCCTTCAGTAAATAATTGAGAATATGTTGGAGGAACACTGACTATATATTTGTGTTCTGCCAGTACCACAAACCTCATCTTCAGGTCTTAGAAACTGGCTTTCAGAACGTTTATCAGGAATCGAGAATTAAGAAGGGCTAACAATCTAACAATTTCAATTCACAGTTTAAGTTAAATGGGAACACTAGGTTGACCCAGCCAACATTGATGCCATTGCTAGTTACTCTCCTCTTATTGACTTAATGAGTCTTGGGATTTGCAGGATGATTTCTGGTACCTTGGTGTTCACTTCACAGGGGACCTGTCATCATCCTGTCATATTAACACCCAGGTAAGGAAGGCCCATCAACATCTTTCCCACTTCAGATGCCTAAGGGACTTTAAGCTTACCTCTAAGGTTCTAAGAAACATTTACACCTGCACCATTTCGAGCATCCAGACATGAAGCATCACAAACTGGTTTGGGAACAGCACCAAGCAGGATAGGTCTTCTAGAGAGTGGTGCATTCATTTACTTTTGCGATCAGGGAAGCACTTCCGCTCCTTGAAGGAAAACACATATAACTTTGACTTTTCTGGACTTGTCTGTTCGATACCCATTACCTCTACCGCATTGTGCACAGCACATCCTGCATATATTGCATTACAATTTCATACATTTGCCATGGTGATCTATGTTCATATTCAAATATATGTTTATACTGGCTAGCTGTAAAGGTAAATTCCATTTTTATTGTAACCTTTTTTTTTTTAAATTTAGGACATCTCTGGAGGATAAAGACATGTTTCTAAAATTCTTTAACATTGCATGATGGTGATAATAAAAGAAATGTGTGGAGGCTTGTCTGCTCCTGTCATACCTAGTAAGAGCTGGATCTGCTGGACCTATGCATTGTATAGAATCTCTAGATGTGATCATGTTTACTTCATATAAGCTTATGTCCTTAGAGGGAAGACTGTTTTGATGTTAGTAGATGATCATCACATCAGGTGGGTTGAACTACTTGAACTACTGAAAGATGCCAAGACTTTGTACAAGTCTATGTGAGGCCTAGAGTTCACTAGTCGGGTAATATCTACCTTGTAGATAAATCCCAGTGTGTGTCTCAAAAGCTCAGACAGACATTGAAAGCGTGAACAATGTTAACTCCTTAATTCAATGAATACACCAAAGGAGCTGAGACTTTTCAGTCTTAAGATGCTGTATAACATCAGCAAAAACAATCTGACTGGTTAAGTCTGCTGAAGTAATTATTTATTCAAACTAGGTAACTAACCTGACACAACTCAGCTGAGGGAACATGATGTCACCCTCTGGAAAAATCTTGCATTGGTCACCACTTATGAATGTTAATTAATTCTTTAGAAAAAATATTAACTTGAATAACTTATTGTTGTCTCTGTGTGCAAATGTAACTGGTTGACCTTTGCTTCTTGGTCTTTTGCATGGGTTTTCTGAGGTAACTTGATAACAAAACATTATGCTCATATTTTCCACGGTATTTTGCCTTGAGGTATCACACTAGCTGTGTGACCAAGCATGAGGCAATTTATACATTCGCTTAAAGCATATGCAAGTCTGAAGGCTTATTTGGATTAGATTTGTTTATCAGGTGGAAGTCTATAATAAGGTTTTTACAAGTCTCCTCTGGTGCTCTTGCAACCAGATGCAATAAAATTACCACAGGAGGAGTGACTTTCTAGTGGGTTGTGTTTTGTATGAACCCAGATGTTTGTGTCAGATGTGTTCAGACAATCATTCTTCATTCACAACATGGTGTCCAAATGGTTGAAGAGGCACTGGAGTAGAGAATTAGTACATGCTGCCTCTTACTTCAGTTCAACACAAATTGTAACTGGGCAGTGTTATATCTTGTGGATTAGCAGCGGTCAAACGTATGTTTACTTTTTCCAAAGCAAGGCATCTGCATAGAATAGAGGACAGGACTTAAATAATCAGATGACCTCTGATAATTAATTTATGCTAAGTCATTTGAGTATCAAGACACTGTGGAATTACAGGAATGTGCTATTACAGGATATTCTACACCATGACTGATTATCAAAAATTCACTATAGATTGAATTGGTGTGGTTTAAGTAATTGTATTTAGTTTTTTAACTTTGCTTGCAGGTAGGTTATTAAAGTCATGGCTAATTAAATTAACCTTCTTTCACTATTCAGCATAGGTTAACCTGAATGATGTCCATTACCAAATGTTAGAAAATCTATCAGTGATAGCAAAAACTATTTAATATGCTCCAGTTCTCTTGGAATGTTCACTTGATATCTATGCTCTGGATGGAAGTCTGAAAAAGGGCAATGTAACTCAAATCACTGGCCCAATGCACTTGAATACAATCTCTTCATAACCCTAGAGCTCTGGGCATTAGCTGCTTAGGTTCTCACAAAATTGTATATCCTGACACAATGGATATCTGAATTCAAGGAGTCCTGACTGTCACAAAACCTGTAATGAGTTAGCAAACCAGACAACACAAACCTAAATTGCTGAACTTGTCCTAAACTAGCAGAAACCTCTGACTTATAGACCAAGTTTAATACTAGTGAAGACCTTGTGGATATTTCTATCTATCTATCTATCTATCTATCTATCTATCTATCTATCTATCTATCTATCTATCTATCTATCTATCTGTCTATCTGTCTATCTATCTATCTATCTATCTATCTATCTATCTATCTATCTATCTATCTATCTATCTATCTATCTATCTCAATCCATGAATCCAGATTCTAGCTCTCTCCTTCTTGTTTTTCTTCATTGCCTTATCGTTGCTGGCTTGGAGATCTGGTTGCCACTGCACAAAAATCTCAGCAGTATCCAGGCAAAGGTAGCCAGTGCTGGTGATCCTAATTAGTCTTTGCATCCATGATTGATGAAAGACTTTGAGGGTAACATGGACTTAATTAGAGAGAAATCACACTTCATAATGGATGGTATTTAAGAAGAAAGGGTGATCTCCCACCTCATTTTTTTGCCATAAATTATTGTCTTTCAGGATAGCTCTTAACCTTTAATTGATTAGGGACATAGTTAAAATATATATCTTTAAATTTGACATCACATTACAAATTAATTTCTGCAACAGAAACCCCAGGCCTGTTAGCTTTGTGCAAGTTATACTGTATCTTCTTCAACCTTCTGCTTTTCCCGTTCGTGCCAAAGTGAAATCATCAGTTTTCACCTAGCTCTATCCTCGGCATCCTCAACTTAATATCCTCTTTCAACACATCAATATATTTTCCCATTGGCCTTCCTCTTGACTTCTTATCTGGCAGCTCCATCTCCAACATGCTTCAACCAATATAACCATCTCCCTCCTCTGCACATGTCCAAATCTCTTAAGTCTAGCCTCCCTGACCTTCTCACCAAAATAGCCAACCTGATCTGTCTTTCTGATGTGCTTGATTCTAATCCTGTCCACCCTCGCCACTCCTGAAAAGAACCTCAACATCCTCATCTCTGTACCTCAATCTTTGCCTCATGTCTTTTCCTCACTGCATCAGTCTCTAACCCATACAGCATAGCTGGTCTCACTACGCCTTTCATGCAAGTTATAACATATATACAGTATTTAGCCAAAGTATGTGGACTGTTGCCAAAAACTGGTGCTGCGCAAAAACTGTGGTTCATGGCTTGCCAAAGTTATATTGTAAATACTTGACTCGAACCAGAAGTACCACAAAAGCAAAATTATTGGATTTTTATAGTGTGTGTGTGTGTGTGTGTGTGTGTGTGTGTGTGTGTGTGTGTGTGTGTGTGTGTGTGTGTGTGTGTGTGTGTGTGTATTCATACACAGGGGCCCATGTATGATTCCAGATAAAACTTATTGGGGTTCATCTGAGAGACCAGTTAAATAAGAATGTATGATTATTACATAAAGGGTAATGCATGTGCTATTAATACTGTTAAATTTTTTTTTGTAATGTATTCTTGTAACTTTTTGTAGCATTAGGAAATCAGTTTACACTGAATCATATGATGGATTGAAAACGCAGAAAGCTCTGAAAGGAAATTTAGACTGCTCTGAAGACACAGGGGTATGCATGAGGGTATGCAGGGATTACAGCCACAGTGTTATGAATTCTAATTTTAACCACCTTATGATTTTGCCTGTAAATAAAAGGAAGTGAAGCCCTTGGAAGCTAATTGAGCTCTTGTCTTAACACCAGGGAGTAGCTGTGTTTGTAGCCAAGATTCTCTTTCTCTCGCACACACGCACACACACACGCACACACACATTCAGCTATTGAGCACTTTCTCTGAATACAAATATTCTGGCCAATCTATGTATCCTGGCAACAAATTGCCTAACCTCAGAAAGTTCAGGAAACATTCTGCCTATGCTGCAGTGCACCTGGAGTCAAATGCATGTGACAGTGTGTGTGTGTGTGTGTGTGTGTGTGTGTGTGTGTGTGTGTGTGTGTGTGTGTGTGTGTGTGTGTGTGTGTGTGTGTGTGTGTGTGTGTGTGTGTGTGTGTGTGTGAGAGAGAGAGAGAGAGAGAGAGAGAGAGAGAGAGAGAGAGAGAGAGAGAAAGTGAGAGAGAGAGCAAGCGAGAGAGAGAGAGAGAGAGAGAGAGAGAGAGAGAGAGAGAGAGAGAGGAGATGAAAAGAGGAATAATGGAATGTACAGTATAACTAATTCTCTGTGACTTTGTCATATGCACCAGATTCTCACTCAGCACAAATGTGGTCAAATGTGTGTCTAGATCCCTAATCCATCAGCAGTTTTATCCTTCCATTTTCTGTTTGAAGATGGAATTAATATGTCATTGGTTCAGTGTGGAAAGAAAGGAAAATATAAAGGTCAAGTCTGTGTAAGAATAAAGAAGGAATCCATACGTCAGTGAGGAATTTGATTGCAGCAAAGAGGTTCAAAGATGTAATTCGATAATGAGTTCAGATTTATGGATCCATATACTGCCATTTTTGCTGTCGCTATGTAAATTTGAGGGATTCAGAGAACAGTCTGAGCACACTCAATAGACATGACCTCAAGCTATATGTTGCAGTGAATGTATACTGTATAATCTATACTTAATTTTATTACAAAATAATTTCAATGATTTTCAATTTAAATGTAAGCCATTACATTTACTAGTATCCCTCTCCCATCTCATGGCTAGTATCCCTCTCTTTTATTTCTGGTGGATGTGCAAAAAGAAGAAAACGTAGTACAGAAGTAGTGAACTGCATCAAACTGGAAATTCTAACTACTGGTTTCTTATCTATGGATTATTGTTTGTTTGATTGTTTGTTTGTTTGCTTCCATCATGTATACTTCCACAATACTTTGGAAACCTTCTTTTGAGATTCTTTTGAGATTTTACATAACTGTATGATGAAGTTTCCAGTAACTGGGAAAGCCACTGATGAACACTGAACTCATTGACATGTTTAGGTAACAAAGTTTGCTACAGTATGTGATATGACACCAATACACCACCTCCACCAGCACCTGGACTATTGGGAGTGGACACAAGGCAAGTTAGGTCATGCTGTTGGTGCCATCTGTGTGCATCAGGAGAAATCAAGATTCATCATATCAAGTTTTTTCCAGTCCAGTATTAAGCTTGTGCCCAATGCTTCAACTTTCTGTTCTTGGCTGAGAGAAGAGGATCCCAACATGGGCTTCTTCTGTTGTAGCCCTTTCACCTTAAGGTTTGCTGTTTTGTACATTCCAGGTTGCTTGTAGTCTGCTCACTACAACAGTACAAAGTGGTTATCCTAGTTACTGTAGACCTCTGTCAGCTTAAAGCAGTCTCGCAATTTTCCAATGATTTCTCTCATCAACAAGGTGCACTGTCTTGCTTGTCTTGTCCTGCACTGTTTGCACCAGGTTGCACAGTTGCACTTTATGTGGCTAAGACTACTTACATGTCCTTAGCCCTGTCTTTGTTTTATGTAGCACCTTGATCCTGGAGAAACGTTGTCTCATTTCACTGTGTACTGCAACAGCTATATATGGTTGAAATGACAATAAAAAGCTTCTTGACTTGACTTGACTCTTGACATCTGTCCACAGAAATGGATCTTTTGAGTAAACTCTACATACTGTTGTCCGTGGCAATCCTATGAGATCAGCAGTTACAGTATAATCGACTACTCAAACCAGTCTATCTGGCACAAATAATCATGTATTCTTCCAATGTTTGATGTAACATTACCTATAGCCTGCACTGCTGCCACATGATTGGTTTATTAGATAATTGAATGAATGTGTACATGAACGGTGCTTGGTGATTGTATATCATACTTTTAAATAAATACAACTTTTTTAAAATATATTTTTGCAATTTCATTGAACTGCTATCAACCATGAAAACAAAAAACTAATTTTGATCAGTAATGAAACCGTTTTAATTACATGCTACACAGTGTTATGATACAAAGACTGGTTTAGTAAAAATATCAAAGCAGACAGCCAAAGAATGAACTCAGAACAAAAAAAAAAAAAAAAAAGAAAAGGCAGTCCAAAAACAACTGGTGGTATCCACTATATTATTTTATTATAGGCTTTGAATCCACCATGACCCTGACAAGAAAAAAGATGTCTGAATGAATGAACAAACAGACAAATGGGCGAAAAAAATAACACAGCACTGAATTTTCTTTTTTAAAGTGGCTTCACTGAAATTCTCTTCACATTAAAACTTTCTGCCATAAACAGGCCCCAGCAAATTGAATATAAATACAAATACAAATATCAGTTTTTTGTTTATTTTTTCAAAAAATGGTTTTCACATAGCTTTGAAAAAATAAAGAGAAGAAACAATTTCTTCTGTACCTCTACTACAGTTCCATACATTGGCATAATTTATACCAAGGTGCATTTAAGCAGCTCGGGCGACTTATGGTGACGCATCAACTTGGGTTTTCTTTACATTTCATATCTCTCACCTGCTCAGCTGCTTGCCTGTGTTTGTATTTGTGCAGCATCTGCATTTGGATGAATGGGTTGAGGCATGAACCTTACTATTATGTTTCTGATAAACAAAAAAGAACACATTAATTAGAAAAGACAATTATTTTGAGGGGGAGCACGGTGGCTTAGTGGTTAGCACGTTTGCCTCACACTTCCAGGGTTGGGGGTTCGATTCCCGCCTCTGTGTGAAGAGTTTGCATGTTCTCCCCGTGCCTTGGGGGTTTCCTCCGGGTGCTCTGGTTTCCTCCCCCGGTCCAAAGACGTGCATGGTAGGTTGATTGGCATCTCTGGAAAAGTGTGTGAGTGAATGAGAGTGTGTGTGCCCTGTGATGGGTTGGCACTCCATCCAGGGTGTATCTTGCCTTGATGCCGATGACGCCTGAGATAGGCACAGGCTCCCCGTGACCTGAGAAGTTCGGATAAGCGGTAGAAGATGAATGAATGAATGAATGAATGAATGAATGAATGAATGATTTTGAGAATAAAAAAAAACTTTTCAGACTGTTCATGAATTTTTTTTTCCTTATTTGTATAAATGTATGTATCTTTTGTAACATCACTACATCTATATATCTAATGAATATGTTAGACATAAGAATATATTAGACATAAGACAGTTTAGTATGTCTAGCTTACCCTAATGTCTTTATGTAAATAGTGTATGATGGTTAACATGAGACAGTTTTGTGTATGGTAATTATTTCTCAAAACATTTTGCTAAATTACTTCAGTTAAATGATGTGCTTAGGACTTTATAAGGACCTATAAATGAGATGTTCCTGCTCCCTGTCTGCTTTGTGTATGCACCTGAGCAGTGTTAGCAATTGTTTACTAGCATTTACTAACCTGTAAATATTTGTCTGTTTCTCACATTGTGCATGTATAAAGATTGCATTTGTATTCTGTGTTTTGAGTTGCCTAATTTCTTAGATAGCTTTTTTCCATTTTCTCCTCAATGTGCTGTAGTGTTTTCTGCTTTTCTGGCTTGTATTTTCACATCGCTTTTGGACAATTTATGACCTTGCCTCCTGAATACCAAGGACTCTCTTTCATTAGTCTCTGTAAGCCACATGTTTATTGTCTGTCCAAAGCTTTGCCTTGCTTCTTTCAGTGCTCTTTGGTTCAAATTATAATCTAGAATATAATGTTAGACCTTGGTCTGTTTCGTGTTGATTTCTAGATTGTGGTCTATTCATTTAAACAACCTCCTGCACAGTGAATCTTATATCTGCCCAAGGTTCACGGAGGTCCTTAATGTCCTTAGCACTTGAAAATAGTTTTTTGAAATTTAAATAACGATATAAATATTGACTTTTTAGATATTAAAAAGCAGAATGTCTTGTCCAGAATGACAATAATTTGTATGATAATGTTTAAATGAGGGAGAATTTTTCTTCGATTGATTTATTTGTTTTATCCAAATAAACTTGGGAGTATTAACAAAGTTCTTACAATTCAGGTCTGTGGATGCTAAATACAAAATTGGTCATCAGAATCATTTATGAAGAGTTTAAAAAACATTGTTTTCCTACTATGTCATTAAAATATTTTCATTTATTTATTTTTATTTGTTATTATTTAATGTATTTATAAATATGATTTTAATTATTCAGCTACTTGCTGAATAATAATTTTAATTATTGATAGTCAGATAACCTGTTATTTTTGAGCACAGTGGTACAGTATGTGAATTGCTGACCTGATCACAGATGTCATGATCTATGTCCATTCTGCTACATCAGAACACGCCACCGAGCTGACAGAACAAGATAGCCAGTGATAACGACCTTCACATAATTTCAGCAGTGAATATTGGGCCGTTTGATGCCTTACCATTTGCTCTTTCACTAAAAAAAAGTCAATGCAGTGGCACTGAGATATTTGGCACATTTAATGCTTTATTTTTTAAGAAAATGGATATTGGCTAATGAATGACGAATCGTATAACTGAGGAGCTGATGGGATTATAATTGTCTAATTGTTATGCTTCAAATCTCATATTGTCAGGTGTTCGATCATCTGTAGTAGTATACAAAAGCAATAGACATATGGTCTTCAAGCATGTAAAAGGACAGCTGAGTCAAACTGGTCCCTTTCTCTCCTCCACGGTCTGTGGCTAAACAGAGGATAATAGCACATTCATCCAGTCTTCTGCTCTATCACTCTTAATAGAATGCCTAATCCCTTACTATCTGCCTCTATTCTTTCCTTTTTTTTTCTTTGTCGGCCTGAGCAAAGAAGAGTGATTAGTGCTTTTCTTATACTTAGTGATTCATTTCACTGACTTTTACTTCGGGTCCACAGAATTATGAACGCATTACACAGAGATCATTGGACAGATGGGTCTCAGAAGAAAAAGCTCATTTGACCTTTTTGAACATAATATCTATGGAATTAGGGCCATCAAATGATTATTACCTTGTGCTTGAAATGCTGCAAATATGGTCCAAATCACTGGCTTTAAGCAGCGTTGCATAATAAAAAGAACTCTGAAATGAAAGCATTCACACATAAAATTTGCATAAATTGCACTGCATGCTGAATGCAAATGCATGCATGCATGATATCTCTTTTTTCAACCTTATTTTCCTTAATACCATTTCTGATTTTTCTCATTTCTCACTCACTCATTTTCTACCGCTTATCCGAACTACCTTGGGTCACAGGGAGCCTGCGCCTATCTCAGGCATCATCAGGCATCAAGGCAGGATACACCCTGGATGGAGTGCCAACCCATCGCAGGGCACATACACACTCTCATTCACTCACGCAATCACACACTACGGACAATTTTTCCAGAGATGCCAATCAAGCATGTGTTTGGACGGGGGGAGGAAACCGGGCATGTATAAGTAATAAATAAGGTATGCTATATTCTGCTGCAGAAAAAGCCTTCATACATGTTCTGTATCACTTATCTAGCACAGGATCGCAGGGTTTCTGGGGCTTAACCCATAGGACTCAGGACATAAGGCAGGAGACACCCTAAATGGGGTACCAACCTGTAACAGGGCACAACATAACTCTTCACACACTATAAGCAACTCTGAAATGCCAATCAGGCCACAACACATGTCTTTGGACTGGGGAGGAAACCAGACTACCTAAAGGAAACCACAGATACATAGGTAGAACACAAATATTCTTTGCACAGGGCAGAGTCAGGAATTGAACTACCCAACTGCAAAGGTTTTAGACAAACATGCCTACCATTAAGCCACCATTTATTTTATCACATTTTTCTCTTTGAATAAACTCCTGATGCCCTCTAAAGTGCTCTCATCTCTACAGTATATTGCCCCTTTGGCAGCAAGCTAACTATTAGAGCGAGAGGGAAATATTATGAAGAGCAATACTGAGTAGCCTGACTTTACTGACATGAAAAATAGGAGAAATTGCCATACCACAAACCTATACCTTCACCTTCACCTTCACACCTACACAATCCATATTTAAATTGAATAGTTTAAATTGCCCTGCCACCCCCAACATAACAGGGTCACATTATTTTCTCCTTTTTACCTTTACAGCATATGGCAGATGCCCTTATCCAATTTAGAGTAGTCCTTTGAAGATTATGAATACATTGATAATGGTTCAATGGTTCAGGGACTAAGAATACCATCAGTCTAAAACCTCTGTTGTGAAGCAACAAATGCATAGGTGGTACATTTCAAAGTAAAACTTACATAGACGCCATGACCCACAGTTTCCCAGGAGAACATTGCTCATAGAAGCCTTTATTATCGCCACATATACATTACAGCACAGTGGAATTCTTTTCTTCACATACCCCAACTGAGGAGGTTGGGGTCAGAGTGCAGGGGTAGCTACGTATGATACAGCACCCCTGGCGCAGGGAGGGCTGAGGGCCTTGCTCAAGGGCCCAGCAGTGGCAGTTTGGCTGCGCTGGGCCTTGAACTCTGATCCTCCGATCAACAACCCATAGCCTTAACCAGGTGAGCCACAACTGGTTCTGGAGGTAAGTGACACAAGCATGTTTGACCATGCACAGAATGTAAAGGAAAATGAGATTCATCAGGAGATAAACAGGAATTTCCAGTGGAACCTCCACTTGGGTTTTGCCTCTTGACCAAAAGCTAATACAACTTTGACAGTTTAAGGGTATAGATGAGGCAGGCTCTCTATAAGTGATTCACGAGGTCATGCTCTTAGCTGGGAGAATTGTTGTTGATTGGTTTATCCTTTGGACATAGTTAAAAAGTGTAGCTAATAATCCTTCAGAACCGTTACAGTGAGGCTGGGACAGGGGCTGGTAGACTCTTCAATGTTTCCCTCCTACCATCATCAGTTCTTCGTTCTCCCTTAATCTAACAAAGCCCGAACAATGTTATAGTGGAGGCACAAGGGTCCGGTCTGTGTGTGCCATTGTGCATTTACTGTAGATAACCATGACTTGTTGGCCCAATAAGGTTTTGGGTACCCCTCTGTGGTCCTAGGCTCCTGAACTTGACCGAGGCCACCATTTTATCTAAGGTTTGGTGCCTTTTCTTATAATCCTTCTTCTTTAACTCCTCCGGAAAAGCATCTTGTCATGTTCTAAGATGTTTAGCACAACTAGATGTAAATATTAATCAATTCTAACTATTCATCTGTTGTTCTTTAACCCAATTGTCTTTACTGTATAGCAAAATGAGAAGAACCTGCCTTCCTGTTTCAACACTTTCAGACAGAAATATATGAATGTATTTGCTTTGTTGTGTAATTAATTAGTTTTTTGTTTTATTCTGCAAAACAAATATTACAGGCAAATTCATTTTGTAACTTTCCGCATATCTATCTATTGTTTTAACAAACAGTTACTTCTTCAAATTATCCAGAAGTTATATTGCGACTAATGCACACAAGGTAGATGCATAAGGCTAATGCTTTAGCAAATGTGAATTAGAGTAAAAAGAAAGATCTGGTTAAGTTTTAATGAGAATATTTTATTTTTGATTTCATTAAAAATATTCTGTTTATGCTAATAAAATACGTTATTAAAATTATGTAATAATAAAGAAGAAGAGAACTCTATGTTTGACTGGAGGTTCTTATGGTTGGTGAGCAGTTTTAAATGGTCGGCTGCCACACTGCAACAAGGGTCGGGTTGATGGCCACAAGGTTGATGGTTCCTCCTTTATGGAGTTCATGGTATAAAAAATGGTCAAGTCTTAATAATAGCTGGCATCTTTCGGGAAAGTCTTGCTATGATACTGGTGTCAGAGACATACACTTTCACATTGAAGGGCTGAATCAGGTAAGGATTGGGAATTATGAAAGCCAAGATGAATCATTTCTTTAGGGTGTCAAATGCCTGACATCTACTTCTTCCTTACTCAGGGCAGTGAAGAGTCCTGCTATATCAATGAAACTACACACAAAACATCTAGAGTACTTATCTAACCTACATGCCTTCACCCTTGTTCACTGTGATCTGGCCATTAGACCACGCTGATCTCTGAGGAGAATCAAATTCTCAGGAATGACATTTGATTTCTAGCTGGTGGCACATAATTTGGTAAACCTGTAAGACATGTTCATATAAACACAGTAAAATATTTGATATCGATTGTAATCTTATTCAAAACACAGCATTAAGTGGGAGGTTTCAAAGAACCTGCTTTCTACTATACTGTAGAACTAGTTTTTTAATGCTGGTTAGAACTTTGGCTCACATAGGGTTGTATCCACCATGTGTATGGAGTTTTCATGTTCTCCCCATGTCTCCAGAGTTTCCTCTGTATACAGTATTCTGGTTTCCTCTGACATTCCAAAGACATGCATTGTCGGCTATCTCTAAATTGTCTGGAGTGTGTGATTTTCACAGAATTTTCTTCCCAGTAAAATCTGGAGACTTCTGTATAAAATTCCCAGGAGATCTGCAGTTTCTGAAATACTCAGACCAGTCTATCTGGTATAAACAACCATGCCCCAACTGTGCCCAGCAATACACTGGTATCCTGTCCAGGGTTTACTCTGTCTTGTGCTCTGAGCCTCCTGGAATAGGCTCCAGGTTCCCTGTGATTAAGTATAAGATTAGCATTGTGGAGAATGATTGAAAATCATTGATATAGCATTGAAACTATGTATAACAATACAAAATTATCCCTTCTTTCATACTGTGTCAGTTGCTTTTCAAGTCATCGAAGCAAACCATAAATTTTTTTTTATTCCTTTCTAGCAATATCTCAAAATATAATTAAACAGAGGGCATATCAAAACAACAGTGAAGAAGTGCGCAATATGGGACCATTCAAATACAATTATCAATCACCTTCAGAGAGTTGCTTCAAGTTCTTCTTTATGGGACCTTGTTATCTATGTTACAGCATATTACTGTTTAGAAGACTGGCAGCATTATTCTAATCCCATGTGCTCTTTAAAAGGTTTTATGTAGCATACCCAATCAGTGCAATTCATCATATAGTGACAGGGCATATATGCAGTTGCAAAGCAATCATAACTTAAAACTCTATTTCCTTTGAGCAGTATCCATTAATATTGTGTTGGATGTGCCAACAGCAGGAGAAAATTACACTTAATTTATGAGTTTCTCCTTTTATTGCATGAAAGAAAACATGATTCATTTAGTCATAGTGGAGCACTCAGTTTCCTTGGCAAGTGCCTCATGGATGTGACTGCACATACAGTAGAAAGTCTATCTGCTGTGTCATCCTCCATGCCTTGTTCTTTCCTGTTTTTATGTTGCTAAGGAGAATTCATAAAGTATAGCAACTAATCTTTAGTTATCTGCTCCATCAGTGGATTGTGTTGGGTGATGGTCGGTCTAATGGTATTCTAATGTAATAATAATTCAAATGGTATTCTATTGGCCTAGTAAAGCTCTAAGTACATTATATATGTATATACAAAGTGTACACACCCCTGTTGAAAAAAGTTACAATAAACTGGGTGCATAATTTGCACACCCTTTTATAATAAGGGATGAGGCTGTGTTTAGAATGAACCAATCACATTTAATCTTATGTTCATAGTAATGATCATACAGTTGGCATCCATTAAATAATTTTGATTAACTGCAAGTAGATCATCTGTTTCTGTAAAATTTTTAATTGCATCTCCTTGGTTTCATCTATCTGTTTAGCCATGGTCCACAATTAGCTTACAGAGCATGCAAGCAATCTTACTTGTTGTAAGGTATCAATCAGAAGAGGGTTATAAATGAATTTTCAAAACATTAGATTTCCCATGGCCACTGCGTTTGTGGCTGCATAGCTATATGCTTGATTTTATACACCTGTGGCAATAAGTCTGATTGAAATACTGATATATACACTCTATAGACTAATGTACAGGGATGCGCCTATTAATTATTGAATTCAAGTGTTTTTAACGAGACCATTGTTACAGGTGTATAAAATCAAATCTTACTCTATAGGTTACCCTGACTGCATTCACAACCGTTTAAAAAAAAGGGGGTCATTGTATAGAGCTCAGTGAATTCAAGAATGCTACTGTGCCAGGATGCCACCTTAATCAGTCAGTTCATGAAATTTCATGCCTGTCAGCTATTTAACAGTCAATTACAAATGGTAACATTGGAAGGTAGAAATGTTTAGGAACAGCAGCAACTCAGCCATGAAGCAGAAGACCATGTAACGTGACAGAGCAGTCACAGAGTCTTGAGGTGCATGGTGTGTAAAAGTCCCCAATACTCTGCTGATTCCATAGCTGAAGACATCCGCTGGCATTCATTTCAGCACAGAATCAGTTTCCATGGCTGAGCAGCTGCATACAAGGCTCACATCAACAAGTGATATGCCAGGCGTAGGATGGAGTGGTGTAAAGCATGCCATCTCTGGACCTTGAAGTCATGGAAATGTGTTCAGTGGAATGGCGAATCATGCTTCTCTGTTTGGTAGTCTAATGGGCAAGTCTGGGTTTGGCTGATGAAAACATTGTGCCTGACAACATTGTGCCATTTGTAAAGTTTGTTGGAAGAAGGATAATGATATGGCGCTGTTTTTAGAGGGTGAGCAATGCCCTTTACTTCCAGTGAAGGGAATTGTTAATGCTTCAGCATACCAAGACAATTTGGATAATGCTATGCTCCCAACTCTGAACAGTTTGGGTAAGTTCCATTCTATTCCAGCATGACTGTTCCCCAGTGAACAAAGCAAGGTCTATAAAAACATGGTTGGATGAGTTTGGTGTGGAGGAAATTAACTCACACACACAAAGCCCTGACCTCAACCCCATCAAACACATTTGGTTTGAACTGGAACTGAGATTGTGAGCCAGAGCTTCTTTTCCATCAGTGCCTAACCTTACAAGGCTCAAGGTTCAACACTTGTCATTTCCCTGTACATTCTATAAAGAAAGCCAAAAGGTACATATGTGTAGGTTGAAGGTTCGTATACTGTAAGAACATGGCTTTCTGCCACGGTATATACGATTCTTCACCATAATCCCCTATTAAAGAGTAAATAACGTTTAATAGCTTACATTTTATAGCCTACATTGTTATACAGATTTAAGAAGATATTCAAGGTGTTTGAATTAAGAGGTAATAGGTAAAGGTTGTCACGTTAAATTCATACCAGCCTACGATCAATTACTTACTCCTGTCTTCATTGTGAACCTGAATGCACTTAAATGTCAAAGCCAGTTTTTTCCCCCAAGTTTCATTACAGATGTAAGTAAATTGTATTGTTCACTTGTAAAGACGTATCTTTAAAGCTCCACTTTAGATACAAGTGTGTATCTTAGTATTCGTTAGAAGGCCAAACGTCTCAATAAATGGCAGTGATTATGTGTGATTCAAGATTGCTTTAAGTGGTTCAATGAACATGTCAGTTTTACATCACTTATATAAAGCTATTTCTTTGATCCACTTTTAACAGCTTCAAAAGCTGAGATGCTAAAAGCAACAGCAGAAGCATGCTGAGACTAAAATGATGCAGGTCTAGAGACAATACCTACTTATATGTCTTTCAACATATCTGCTGTAATGATCTGAATCTAGATAGACATAGTTTTTGTTTTGGTGACCCTTAGGCCACGAAACAAACAATCATGTCAGTGTGCTGCCTCAGAAAGAGGCAGCAGAATTTAGAAATTGAGGCCAATCTTGGAGTTTTATTTCTAGCTTAAAAACCTCAGGTGATGCTTCAGAGCTTATATGTCTACTGTGTATATACAGTACATATTTATATATGCTCACAATAGTCTTTAATAACATCTGTACTGCTCATTCATGCAGTTATCTAATCAGCCAATCATGTGGCAGCAGCTCAGTGGGGGAAAAAAATCATGCAAGAACAGGTCAAGAGCTTCAGATAATGTTCACATCAAACATCATAATAAAGATCTCTGTGACTTTCACAGTTGGGGCATGGTTGTTTATACCAGATAGGCTGGTTTGAGTATCTCAGAAACTGCAGATCTCTCTGGAATTTTATACAGAAGTCTCCAGAGTTTACAGAGAAGAACATTCTGTGAAAATTCTGTGAAATTTTAAAAAAAGACTGAGAGACAGTTCTGTGGGTGGTAATACTTTGTTCATAAGAGAGGTCAGAGGAATATGGTCAGATTAGTTCAAGCAGCCAGAAAAGATGTTATAAAAATTTCAAACCATGATTAAGACCATATCAGGTTCCTCTTCTGTCAGCCAAGATCGGAAATTGGAGGCTGTCAATAGGCAGTGACTCGGTCAAACTGATTATTAGAAAAAAAAAATCATCTTGTCTTTTTCCAGTCTTGGGGAGACTCCAGACATCTTGTTCTTGTTTCACAGGAGTTGAACCTGAGCTGTTTTTTTTTTGTTTTTTTTTCTGTTGTAGCTTATCAACCTCGAGGTTTGATGTGCCGTGCATTCGGAGATATTTTTTTCCCTCACTAAGTTTGTAAAGAGTTTTTATTTAAGTTATTATAGACTTCCTGTCAGCTCAGTCCGAGCTACTCTATCTTCTCTGCTCTCTCTAATCAACAAGATGTTTTATCCTACAGTACAGATCCTTGTCTCATTCTGATGTTTGATATAAACATTACCTGAAGCTCTTCACCTGTTTCTGCATTGCTTTATGCACTGCATTTCTGTCACATGATTGGCTGAACAGATATCTGCATCAACATGCAGGTTCACACTATTATTCCAGATTTATTGGCACCTTCAATAAAACACATTGTGTCCACTATAAATATAAATTCAGATCTATGTTCTTTGTTGGAAGAAATGAAATCCAGAGGTAGTAATTTTCTGATAGATAGTAGTGCAGCACCTCTGAGTTTGAACTGAATGCTTTACTGCCCCACTGAAGACTTCCTGCCAGCTTAAAAATGTCTTGACATTCTCATCTGACCTCTCGCATCAACGAGGTGTTTCCACCTGCAGAACTGCTGCTCGCTTGATGTTCATTGTTTTTCACACCTTTCTCCCAAAACTATACAGACTGTTGTGAGTGAAAATCCCCGGAGACAAGTATGTTATTCCTTTAGTAATTTGCCTTTCTTTTTATTCTATGTACAGCTATATTTAATGTTCAGGAAGATACCTGATATTAGTTACATTTTAGCCGCTATAACAGACTTTCTTTGGTCTTAATAAGATACATTTTAACACTGTTTGACTTCTGACTTTAGAGATTCCTTGACTGTTGTAAAGCTGATGCCGATGCTTTCTATATAAACGTTAAACAAATCGTTATTAGGCTTATTATTAGGCTTACATTATGTACATACAGTACCATTCCTTGGTAATTAGATTCTACTTTTAAGAAAGCATTGTTTTATAACAATTTCATGGATATGGACCTGTGATTTGAAATGTGGCTGACACAATTGTCACAGCTGTGCCGTTATAGAGAATTAGTCAATACCTTCTGACAATTTAGCTTAGAGCATTCAACAGTGCTGTATAAATGAATTACATAAGAATAAAATCTTTAGCTATAGCCAGTCCCTACCTGTTTAACTGCACTGATGTAAAATACTCACAGATGTCCATGATTGACTGGCATCACTTTGATTGACAAGGAAGACGGAAAAGCCGAATGACTCAGAGAGCAAAGCCGATACTGCTCTATCTCTTTTTTTCAGGCCCACATGCCTAGGACTATTATTCTGCATTACAGGATACCTCACTCTAACATTATGGCTCTGGAAATAAAACACAATTCATTTAAAGTTTTATCAGGTAGGAAGTGATGGTAAAATAGCGCTCAAGTACATACAAACATACACGTCATAATCGTGTAATCATACACACAAATTAAACTCCTCAGTAAGAATATTACGAAAGACTGGACAGGTTTTTTTTGTGTTGTTTGTAAAACATCAACAGTCATATATCTCTAGGTCACATCCACACATGGCCGCATGAATAATTTCAGCTAAAGATGTAAACAAGGTCAATTTGTTCTTGAAACATAGGGACAGATGCCTCAAATGTGATAAGTACGTGTGTGTTTGTGTGTGTGTGTGTGTGTGTGTGTGTGTGTGTGTGTGTGTGTGTGTGTGTGTGTGTGTGTGTGTGTCAGACTGGCACAGATGCAGTGAGAAATATCTGTGTGTTGCATGCTAATTTAGCAAGCAATTGTTTGTATTTTCTGTGATATGTATAGAATATGTGACGACAGCATGTATGTGAGGTTGAATGAGGTTCGAGGGGCATGCAAGGGCATGACACACACACACACACACACACACACACACACACACACACACACACACACACACACACACACACACAAACCTTTTTCTTCTAATATTTCTATTTTCTTTTCTTTTACCAATCCGTAACTGATCGTATTTTCAGTGTCTTCACTAGGAATGTTCTGATGTCCTAATAGCAATTTACAATGATTCAAATGATATAAAACGCTTCGTATGACTTTCTTCCCATCAGAGAAAGTTAAACAAAAGTACACACGATTTAAATGAACTGATAAAGTAATATGCTTGCAGAAACATATATATATATTTTTTTCATTTCTGTAAAATTCAGTGCAGTAAAATTCAAATGTCCTCAAAAGGTCCAGATGAAGCATTAAAAACATCTCTGATATACCACATGCACTTTATATGGCTATCCTCATGCAAATCTATAGAGCTGAGGAGTTCCACAACACACAGCAGGTCTCGGTGTAAGCTCTATTTATTCCCACTGCTGATAATTCAATTTGCATGCCACGCTGTCCCTATTGACCAAACCGCAAATTCATCCAGCTGTGACTTTTCTTTTACTGTTTTTTGTGCTGCATTGGTATGTTGTTGTTATTTTGTGTTTAAAAATCTGTAGAAAATAAATCTGTTGAAACCTGCAAAATAAAAAATAAAAAAATATTTTCACCTGTATTTGGAAAAAAAGGACATGTTTTATCCAGATGAGGTTAAACCCCCTCAAACACACACACACACACACACACACACACACACACACACACACACACACACACACACACACACACACACACACACACACACACACACACACACACATCAATTGTAGGCCTATACTGTACCTATGCTAGCTATATTATATACTCTTGATAGATGTTATAATATACATCTATTTTCTATTGGGGTATATTTGCATGCATGTATTTTCATATTCATATGCATTGATCTTCACTATTCAGTTTATCCCAGATTGGGGAATCTGTCATAACAGGACACACTCTAAACATACTGCAGGGTCTCTACTTTCTACAACAGCTGAGGAAAGCTCATTTCCTACCCTTCAACCTGACCACGTTTTACAGACGGACTATGGAGCGGCCGCATTGTTGCCTGGTCCGTGAATTGCGTACCGCAAGACCCTGTAGCGAAAAGTGAGGACAGCTGAAAAGATCATCTAAGTCTCTCTTCCCTCCATCATGGACAAGCCAGCAGCATTGTGTACGACCCCACACACACACTCTTAACCCACCTGCCATTTATAAAAAGGTACCAAAGCATTTGGCCCCTCACATACAGACAGCTTTCTTCCCTCAAGCTTCCTGACTCTTGACTTGACTTGCATTATATATTTATTTTTCTTTTACATTTACAGCATTTGACAAACGCTCTTATCCATAACGACTTAAATATACAGTACCTCATTTATACATTTTTTTTTTTTTTACTTATTTATACAACTGAGCGGCTGAGGGTTAAGGGTCTTGCTTATCCAACAGTGGCAGCTTGACCGTGCCAGTGTTTGAACTGACAATTTTCCATCGAGTCAGTTGTCCAGCGTCTTCGGAGCTTTAAAGATTAAATCTCACTGTACTGAATTTTTGACTAAATCCTACACACATGAATAATGCATTTGGTTTTTCTTTTTGAACATTTAATGAATTCAAACAGGATAAATACACTTGACCATATTCAGTGCTGGTTACTTAAATAACAAAAAAAATGTAAATATAAATATAAATATTTTTAAAGGCCCATGCAGATTATAGTAATTAGGATCGAAATGCCACAAAAGGGGATAGAAAATGTAGACTGATGAAGCAGATTGTGAAGTCATCTGCATTATTATAAAAAATTAAATAAAAATAAGATATACTATGAGAATAATGGAATATACTGCTTAGAATATTTGATAAGACACATTTTTTATATGGTAACTAAGGCTGGAGAAAATGTGTTCATTACATCACACTTTATTTAAATAGACTAATACATGGCTTCACTACAGCAAGATTGATCATGTCAATCAGTCTCAAGAACAGATGCAGACCATGAGGGCAGAAATTCTAGAAGTTCTTCTTTATTGTAACAAAATAAATCTAACCCAAGGCAAAAAAATCCAAATCGTGGCAAAAGACACAGCTTGGGAAGCTAAACTAGGCTAAATACACAGAACTATTGCTAGGCTAATGCTAAACTAAACAAAATTTCAGAGAGAATGAAGACAGGAAGCAAGAAAGATATGAGGCTGCTGCCTCTCAGGGTATAAAGCAGGCCCAAATGCAGGAATAGCTAGAAAAAACACAATTTACTAACAACTTAATAAGCTAGCATAGACAAGAGATAGACACAGATTCCATGCTTCAAAATGCAACACAACAAGGATATACAGTACAGGGGAACAATTAAAGACACATACTGTAAGGGACAGGTGTGTAGCGGCAGGAAGAAATGAAGGCTAAGGCAGGGCAAACATACATGGGCAAAAACACATGGCACAAGACACAAGACACACACACTGCCAGAATGTCCCCTAATGTCACAGCAGGTAATTGTCCAAGCATGACCCAGACAAACCAGAATGAAACTAAAAAAAGGTGACAACAATCACAATCATGGCACATGGGGAAACAGGAAATGCTATGACAGGACAGAGAAAACACCACAAAAACATGTGGCAGTGAAAACAAACACAGAACAGGCCCAAAAACAACCGAGGACTCCAAAACTTTTATTCCTTTTTTCAGCTCATGCCACTGTGCTCTATTAAATACAACTTCCACTGTTTGGGGCTGCAGAAAGACATAATAAGTAACGTTGTAAGAGGGATGCAATTCATTTTACAGGTCTGTCAGGGCTTTATAAAATGGCAGAGATTCACTGAGACCTTAATTTCTGAGAACCATCTAAAACCCAGTGGCTGGGGAAAGAGATTAAATCAGGAGTTCAGCCAAAGCCATTTCTAGTTTGGGGACAAACTACAGTACATAGAGTATGCCTATTGATTGAATATGTTTAAGACTTCTTACATTTACATTTACATTTACAGCATTTGGCAGACGCCCTTATCCAGAGCGACGTACATAAGTGCTTAAATCTCTAACATTGAATACATTAATGCTGGTTCACTAGGTTACATACTTAAGATTAAGATACCATGAGTTTAAAACATTTGTTCAAAGTTACAATGAAAAAGTGTCAAAGGTTGTATATATATATTTTTTTTTATGCAAAAGATAAGAAGAAAGAAGTGCAAGTTGAAGTGTTTCCTGAATAAGTAGGTCTTCAACCGCCGCTTGAAAATAGCCAGTGACTCAGCTGTCCGGACCTCTAGGGGAAGTTCATTCCACCACCTTGGTGCCAGAACAGAGAAGAGTCTTGTAGTATACTTGCCTCTTACCCTGAGAGATGGTGGAACCAGTCGAGCAGTGCTGGTAGATCGGAGGTTGCGGGGTGCAGTGCGAGGTGCAAGACTTCTTGTCTTAGTACTTATTCTTTTTGATGCCCTTTCATCGAACAGCTTAGTGAACCTGTAACAATGGATTTTTCTACATGCTACTTTTTTCTACTTTGAAATCATTTATGAAACTGTCTATGAGGTTCTAAACTATACACTGAACACTGAAGTAGAGATAAAATCCCTCATTCAGATTCTGAACAACACACACATACATTTAAATTTTTTATCTCAACATACGGGGAGAGAGGAAAAAGACAGAGCAACCGAGCTTTTACCAAATATTATATAGCAATAATTCATTTTCTGATGTTTAACATATGACAAAGTGCATTTGCAGTGAATCAGTTAGAAACAGCCTGAGGTGAATGAAAACATTTGTCTTTATGAAAAGAAACAACACAGAAGAAATCCCACAAAATGAAAAATGGCACACAGGGTACTAAATGGTTAAAAGGCAAAGTATAACATTCTATGTTGTAGTATTTGTGCAAAGCAGGAGGCTCACATCTGAACAAAAACATGTACCATATGTCTGATGGCATACAGGTGACAAAACAGTGTTTAATCTCAGTTCCTGGAATACAACCTAATGTTTCTAACATCATGTCTTCATTAATAATACCGAAGGACGAGTAAGCTACATGCACCATTTTTTTTTTTTTAAAGATGACGCCCAAGGATTAAATTCGGTGTCTGTGCTGACTGATCAGAATGTGTTTTTAACATGCTCCTAAGTTATTCACTGAAATGTCTAATTTACATATTTATCAAAGCTCCAGTTCAATGCAGAGCGGGATGAAATGACTCAGCATGCAGCCAGAACTAACACAATAACTTTTAGCAAGGTTCAAATACCAGAGACCAGATAAGGAGACAGCTGTGTGAAATTCCTGTACTGGTGGAATAGTTAAATATTCCAACAGAGAAAAAAGAGAAACTCTGTCAGCTTTGGAAATTGGACCATTTATACAACTAATTAAAGCTGAGGCATGGTCTTAAATCAGTATTAACTTGCAAAGTGTGTGTGTGTGTGTGTGTGTGTGTGTGTGTGTGTGTGTGTGTGTGTGTGTGTGTGTGTGTGTGTGTGTGTGTGTGTGTGTGTGTGTGCGAACACAGAAGACAGGAATATCTGACCATTTTTATCTTTTGGTGGTCCAAACAAACAAACAAAAAAAAAATGCTTTTATTTCATAAGCTGCGTTAATAAATAATACACCTAACAGAAGGTCCTCAGAAGGATAAGGAGATAATGTGCACACAAATAGCACATTAGCAAGATTATTTGCTTTATCGTACAGTTCAATTCAGTTTTAATTCGATTCACGTTCAATTTGTTGCCATTCAAATCTGCACACTAAATGGTGCAAAGCACAATGAAATTACAAAGCATCTGAATCATGGGGAATTAACACACCAAGGAAAAAGATGTAAATAACTAAAATGATAAACTTTGTGAGCTTAAATTTAGCAATCTGACATCACTAACAAATGTTGCCCTTGTGCTGGGGCCCAAGGTTTCATCACAATCCAACATATAGAAAAGCCAGACACTGTTTATGGGGAAAATGCAATGGGCTAATGTTGTAAAACTGTAACACTATGGCCACAATCCCCAATGCCATGAAGGGGAAAAAACACCTTGAAAAATGGGGTACATGGGGGTATTATGCTTGTCTTGGGGATGTGTGGCTACTAGTGGCACAGGAGACATTGCCGAGGTAGATGAGAGAATAGATTCAAGTATTCAATTCAATGAAATTTTATTTGTGCAGTGCTTTTAACAATGAACATCATCTCATGAGGAGGTTGTATTCCTCCAAGACCACATGTAGTTGACATCTCCTCATAGTATGTCCGTATATTTCATGAAGTCCAACTGGAGCTAGTACATCTCTAGATGCCTCAGGATCCTCACAGGGATTGCCTCATCTCAAAGAAGGTCTGATATCATCATGACATGGAAAACATTGCATATTACAGAAAATCGTGTCTCAGTAAGTTAGGAAATTTAAGCTGAAAATATATTGTCTTTTACAACAGGATAATAATCTAGAACATTCTGTACCTGAAATTCCATAATAAACTTCAAAAAATGCAAGCGAATGTTTTTGGGGAAAAAAAAGGATCAAAATATACTGTACAGATTGCTGAAAACAGTTACAACTATGATATAAACAATAGGTTTATTTTAACAGGCTCACTCTATTACATTATCGTTCCTCTAGTTACTTCCAAATGTTAAAAAAGTCCAAAAGTCTATTTACAGCACATATCAAACCTGGAGCCTTTCTTTGCACACACCCATTTACACATTACAGACAACTAAGAGATGCCAGTTAGCCTATAATGCCTGTCTTTGGACTAGGAGAGGAACCTGTAGTACCCAGACTAAACCCCTGAGACTCAGCGAGAACATGCAAACTCCACACACAGCAGAGGGAAGAATCAAACTCCCAACCCTGGAGGTGAGAGGCAAACATGCTAACAACCAAGACACCATGTTCAATAATAGATTACCCTTTTTAATAATATTATTAGAAATAAACAGAAATAAAGAAATAATAGAAATACTATAATAGAAATGAAGCACTTTACAATTGTTCCAGGTTACAGGTTAAACCCCACTTTGCATCTGATCACATTACACACAGATCACATACATACACATTACACACAACCCTGTCATTGATTCATTGTGTGTAATGTAATTCTGATTGTTCAAACCACAAGTAGGCTGAGATGAATTTTAACCATGTTATACAAGTGTAAATTCATTTGTTTCTTCAAGCCCCATTTGACAGTTGATGACATGCATCAGGAATGCCGTAAACGCTGTACTTAATATGCAAAATTCCACCTTATTTTTAAAACAATTTAAAAGGAAAGCAATTTACAACACCGGAGGCGTTCAAAAGTAATAAGTGGTGGTCAAGTGTAATCAGCTAATTTGCATGTTAACACACAAAACAGCTTTTGGACTGCAGTCTGGGCAACTGGAGACATGGAGATCACAAGTGCAAATGCATGTACTGTAGTACAAATCTTACAGGATACAATTTACATACAAAATGTACAAAATGGCTAGGATGTAACTCTTCTCCTTTTTCTCAATGGCATTTCTGCCAGTTTTGTTTTGTCCATGTTCAGCATTGAATTTTCTTGTCATATCTCACTTGACAGTGGTTCATATGAAAGGAGTTACACAAGGCTTTAATGAAGCCTTCCATGCCCCCAATTAATTCATTATTTAAGTATTTCTTTGGTCTTCTATGGTCCAAGTGATAGTTCATAATAAACCTCAAAAATCTGAAGCTGGTATCTTCAACATCTGAAGCTCTGTGTAAGGTTTGTTTATAAAGATTGAATTGATCCGCTACGTTGATTTCCCTTATGCCAATGTACGTGTAAAAGAGTTAAATAACAGTATGAAAACAGGTGATTTTTCTCAGCAGGATACACATCAAAATTGAACTCAGATTCTTTTTTTTCCTCCAATTTCCACTATAGATATTTACCTTTAATTGATTGTTATGTCTCTGTACTTATTTGACTATAGAGCAAACAAAAAAACAGTCTGATTTTACTTCAGGGACATTTGCAGTAAGATTAAGGCATAAATATCTTATGTACACATCACAATTTTCCACTGATGGCAGGATTTCATGAGGAGATCATCTTAGCCAAAGTTCCGCTTGTATACACAGCATTTCACAGTTGCTGCTTTCTCTCCTATTTCACTTTATGTCATTCTTTCGATCAATCCTTAATTTGCTTTTTTTCTTTCCACTTTTCTCTCCCTTTGTCTGCATTTTCCTTATTCTCTGCAACAGATGCTTAACTAGGCTCCAAGACTGGACGGATTACAGAAAATAACAGATGCTGCTAATGTAATCGCCAGCCAAGATTACGTACCAAAGAGAGATGGAGGGAAGGGATGAACATAATCGAAGAGGGAAGAAAGAACAGGGATGTTTTTGTCGAAGAGGGCTGGAATGGCTCATAGAAGAAATTCGGGGTTAAGACTAAAGATAGAAGAATGTCCTTGAAAGTGAAAGAAAGGGAAAAAATAAAATTTAAAATTTAAAATTTAGTTACTATTTATGTCTAACATTTAGCCCTAGTGAGCAAGCCTGAGGCATCGGTGGTGAGGAAAAACTCCCCGAGATGATACTAGGAAGAAACCTTAAGAGGAACCAGACTCATCCTCATTTGGGTGACACTGGACCCTAAATAACGTAAATGTAAATAATGTCCTTTCTACAACAGTTTGTAGTCAAGTGGAATTGTGTAACCAAGAGATCAGCATCATTTTTAAGCCAACAGAGAGAACAGTAGCTCAAAACGTATTTAAATACTTGTGCAATGAGCGATATAATGAAAGGAAAATATATAAATGAATTAAAAATAAACATTCTACAGTATTTAGGAAATTCTTTATTTTACGCACATTTATAAAAGGCATTTTCTCATGTACACGCTCACACAAATCATCCTCAATTTCTTCTCTATGTTGTCAGCCGAATCACATATCACCTTTATAATGCCCAGAATGCACTGGGATGAAGATCAGAGTGTGTTAATCCAGGTGCACACACATGCACACACACACACACACACACACACACACACACACACACACACACACACACACACACACACACACACACATGCCCGTGAAAATATAGATTAATTATTTATGGATGCCAGCTATCAAATTCTCAGTACTTAACTTTGCTGTTTTAACAATAAAAATAAATAGTTACAAAAGAAACTCAATACAAGACAGGATTTCAATTCTTAACATTTTGTACATGGCAACTTTTAGGAAACATTTGTGTGTAGTTATGATTAAAGGGATGGCAGAGTTAGAAATCATAGAGACCACATTCGAAAGGAAAGGAAGGAAATCTAATTGCTGTGTACTGTATGGTGCTGCTAGATGCTTGAATTTCAGGATCAATAAAGTATCTATCTATCTGTCTATCTATCTATCTGTCTATCTATCTGTCTATCTATCTGTCTGTCTATCTATCTGTCTGTCTGTCTATCTATCTGTCTATCTATCTATCTATCTATCTATCTATCTATCTATCTATCTATCTATCTATCTATCTATCTATCTATCTATCTATCTATCTATCAAGTGAGAAATACAACTGACTTTCATTATCTTACATATCTACCTGACGTTTTTTGGATAGCTGGAGGAAACTGAGGAGATTCAGAAGAACATATTATTATTATTATTATTATTATTATTATTATTATTATTATTATTATTATTAGTAGTAGTAGTAGTAGTAGTAGTAGTAGTAGTAGTAGTAGTAGTGGTCCTAGTGGTACTGTTGTTGATGTTTTTATATAATGGTATCATGATAAAAGTCTTTTTCTTGTCTGTTCTTCAGTTTGACACTAGCATTGATCTAGGACATTGGATCTTTATCCCTGACCCTTTAGCATGACAAGCAGATGTCTCTGTGTCTGCATTATACTCATTTCCTTAATGAAAAATATTGTATGTAATGTACTGTAATACAGTCTATTCATAAACCACTCGAGAAGATTCTTCTCAGTAGTTTCAGTAGTATGAGTGAAAATTCCAGCTTTTTTGCTCATATATTCATATTCTACACAAGACTCAGAGGGCACACTCACCTATCAATGCATATAAATTTGGCATTGTAAGTAGCTGTGAGACAGAATTTCGCACCTGATTTTTCATTTTTTAGCACATGAAGTGAAATGGAATGTTTGGACAGCAAATCAATGAGAAATTACTTGCTGTAGATGTGGATATGAGAAGGCAACATAAGTGCAGACAGTGTCACGTAACATGCAGGTCCTTGTATTAGAATTTCACAAGATGAGTCATTTCGATGTTGTGTCTATTATTTTGGATGCAACACAGCTGTACTTAAATACATAAAAAACAAGAAGCCGTAGATGCAGTCGCAATCATATACAGATTGGCATGTCAGAATATACACAGCATTCAGATTCACATTAGCATTCATTAAACATTCATTTTTTAAATGTCATATACAAGTACAGCCATCTGGCATGTTGCATTGTGAGTGTTGATAGAAAATCTAAATTAATTATAGTTAGATATAAGCTTGTGTCAAAAGGTAAGCACTTAATTGGGCAGTGTTTAAAAAAGGGGAGGAGGGAATTTACAAAATGTATGTTGTTTGGATCTTACATGCTATTTTATTCTTTATGTTTTTAATCAGATCTGTATATACAGTAAGTATAAAACAATCTTAATATAGTTTTTCTAGATTCTGTCTATCTATCATGACATTATGAAAGGACTTAAAAACTTAAAAACTGTTGCATGGTTAGCAGTTGTATATTTTCATTTTATATCACTGCTATGAAGTTTTGTCAGATTGTACAATCACATAATTGCTACACATTCGTTCAATGAAGCTCCTACTTTGTTCTGTTGGGTTGGGGTCTGGTGACGGCTGAGGGCACAGACATATACACAGAAGTCATTGTTGTGTTTATGGAACCAAAATCAGATGGCATTTGACAGATTGAGCGTTGTTAAGCTAGAAGTAGCTTTACTAAGGTACATTTTGCTCATAGGGACATACCTGATGTTATCAATAATATGCTGTGTTATTCAAAAGGTATGTATAATAGGTATTAAGGGATTGAACATGTACCACGAACACATCAAATACACCATTAAAATCACCATCACCACAATGAACTTCAATCGATATAGGATGGGTCCATAGATTCCTGCTTCTGATGCCAGATTCTGACCCATCTACAGTACATAAAAAAGCAGAAAATACACATTAGGTGACATTTTATGGTCAGGTCTTTATTTTGGGTCTGTGGTGAACTGCTCTTACCTGTTAGTTCCTCATGAACTCATGGTTGCTTAATTCCACTCAACTACTAACTGTTGTAGAAAGAACGTACTTTACATTTACATTATTTACTGTCCAGCGTCACCCAAATGCGGATGAGGTCTGGTTCCTCTCAAAGTTTCATCCTCTTATCATCACAGGGAGTCTTCCTCACCACCGTCGCCTCAGGCTTGCTCATTAGGGAAAATTGTTAAGAGATATACAGTATAGTATCTTAATTTCAATATTTACATTTTTAAAATTTCATTTTTATTCTGTTTATATACTTCCGTAAAGGTGCTTTAAGACAATGTGAACTGTACAATTGTCAAATTTCAGTGAACCTTTGCTCCATGTAACCTCAGATTCCTATTCTTGGCTGATTTCTGTTTCCAACTCAACACTTGACATTTTGTACTCCCTGAGATCTCCCCAGGGTTGTAAAGAACATTTATTATAGTAAACTGTCAGCTCAAACCATTCTGGCAATTTTCCTCTGACCTCTAATAACAAAGCCAACTCCACCCACAGAAATGCCAGTACGGATGTAATTTTTCCCCACAGCACCATTCAGTGTAAACTCTAGATACCGTTATGCATGAAAATACCAGGAGATTAACAGTCTCTGAAAGGTTCAAACCAGCCTTCAAGGTTGGATAATTGTCATGTACAAATTACATACATGTGATGTAATGTAGTTCCTTATTGTGTTCCTTAGTTACCTGTCCTACAGAACAACATTAAACATTAGAAAACAATAAAGTGTATAATATTTAGAAAAAATAGAATATAATCACAAATTCTACACAATAATATATATATATATAAAATTCACTTAAATTCAGTCTTATTTTTAAAGCGCTTTTAACAAAGGACATTTTCTAAAATTTTAATTTAAATTAAAGAGTTTTTATTTCATCGTCTCGTACACTTGAATGCGTGTCTGTCGCAATGATAAGCCTTCTTATAAATTACTTTCTTTACAATAAAACAAGACTAATACAGCACTCTGAGGGAGGAAAAGGAATTTTTTGTTATAAATATACAATTACAAGGTATTTTATAGGTGTCCTCCGTTTAGTGACCCAAGAGAAGATCTAGATTACTGGTGTATTGGCTTGTCTGGGAAAACTTGCACTCAGAGTCCACACTTCCCAGTCTTGTGATGGTAAAAGGTTAGACTGGAATGATTAGTAAATACTGCAGTAAATAATTAATTCTAGACAGACCACAGATGGAGGCTGCCAACAGGAGTTCCACTTTGAGCAGCTGAATACAGGGCAGCAAGAAGCAGCATGCCTGTATTTTTTTTTTTAACGTTGTATGTATTTATAGAAAATAAAAAAGATATTAAATTATTTAATTTCTTTTTTATACCTAACACTCATGTTTAAGACCTGC
The DNA here is from genome assembly GCF_022655615.1 of Tachysurus fulvidraco. NCBI lineage: Eukaryota > Metazoa > Chordata > Actinopteri > Siluriformes > Bagridae > Tachysurus > Tachysurus fulvidraco. The sequence continues at coordinate 10,494,906 of NC_062543.1, forward strand.
ATAGACTCTTAATAAATCAGAATTCCATGACTATTTTAGGTGTTTTCTTGTACAAATGGATTGGATTTGTTCCTTATGAATAAAGGCTACACTGGTTTATAGAAGACTTTCTAGCATAACACAACATTATCAACTTATATATATTCTTGTGGTTAGCACATTTTACCTCACACTTTCAGGGTTGGGGGTTTGATTTTTACCTCCAGCATGTGTGTGGCATCTCTAAATTGTCTGTAGTGTGTAAACAGTTATGTGATTTTGCCCTGTGTTAGACAAAAGGTTGTACCCTGCCTTGTATCCCGAGTGTCCTGTGATGGGATCCAGGTTCCCTGTGACCCATAAGAATAAGTGGTGTAGAGAATGGATATGGTTTATGCCAGTACACAATACTCCATCAAGCCATCAAGGGTGTTGTCCACCTTTTTCTCTGGTATAGACTCCAGGCTCACTGTAACCCTGTGGATGGATGGATGGATGGATGGATGGATGGATAGATGAATAGGTGGATGGGAGATAACCTAACAATACATAAACTGTGAGCATCACAAATAAAGAACAAAATCTATACACCTCTATGCACTTATAGATGAACACTGTATGCATGTTGAGACTCTGCTACAAGAACAAATATACAGAATGTCGACATAGTGTAGTGTCATACGTAGAAGCAATACAAAAAAAATCAATATTAATTTCAATTCAGATCAATTCAGTCTTGCCGGAACAATGGATATTATAACTAAATAGCTTCTGCCTCCATTAGATGAGGTATTCAGCATTCAGCTTGAGCAACATGTCAGCTTAGTGAATGAGAGCTGACTGAATAGTCAATAATGTCAACATTTTTTGACAGATAGTCAAATCCTGTTTTAATAGTCTTAGCGTAAATGTTTATGGTTTTAGAGTGTCTGTGTTGCAGTCAAAGTTTTATTTTTTTCAAATACTGCCACATAAAACTGGCCATGCAATTTACTACCAACGAATAAGATTAAAAAATACAATTAGTTTAATAATCAACTGTTTTGTAGCCTGTTTGTAGCCACTTCTATTCATTTTTCACCCAAAATATTATGTTGGCATTGTGACATATCCATATTTTTTACGGTTAATATGGGTGTAACTTAGCACTTAACCAAATAAAGTGAAGTATATAAACATAAATAAAGTAAGTAGTCTAATATTTGTGCAATAGTTTGTTTTTCTGACCAGACATTCAGTTTGTGTGCGCCACAATACATGCACAGAAATAACATTGTTCAAATCCATGCTACAGGCATCTGTGTCCAGGAATGAAAGGAACACAATTTGCCATGTTGTAGCGTAGTTAATCATGGAAATCTGTGAGCTTATGTATGTAGAAGAGGGCTTCACTGTGATGCAGCAGGAACAGCATTTTCCTTTTATTTTTTATTTTTTTGGGTGGAATCCTTCACCTTCCCCAGTTACAAGGCACAGCTACTGTAGCTGGTGGGTGGGAAATGGAAGGCAACCAGAAATTCAAGGAAGAAATTAATTGCTTGTAAGACATCAAACATTGGCTAAAAGCTTGATTCTTACCTTCCAAATTTACTTGTTAGTTTCACCACACGTTGCAATGTAACTGGTCCTCATTTTGTTTAATCCTCAGAAAGAGCGCATTTAAAGACCTCAGCAGGAAGGAATTAGTCTTGAGTTTACTAAACGCCACTTGCTACAAACTGTTGTAGAAAGGACATTATTCACATTTATAGTACAGTACATTATTTATTGTCCAGTGTCACCCAAATGAGGACGAGGTTCCCTTCTGAGTCTGGTTCCTCTCAAGGTTTCTTCCTCATATCATCTCAGGGAGTTTTACCAGGGAGTCGTTTCTATACTTCTGTAAAGCTGCTTTGAGACGATGTGCATTTTTAAAAGTGCTATACAAATAAATAGAATTGAATTGAATAGGTACTGTATAGAATCTGAAAATCTGGGTCTTGGAAATCTTCCAGACAGCAGTGCTGGATCGTATTACAACATTTTACACTATTAATAAGAATAAAACACTGGATTACGGTAATTATTTTAAGGTAATCATTCCAAAGGTATTTAATTTAACAATTTTCCCTAAGAATTCTGTACTTCTTTGCAGGCATTGTGGGGTTATTTCTTTGATGCTGATTCATCGCATCCCATTTGCACCTATATATATGTAGTCTCCCACTCACAACCTGTTTTTACTGATACCTCGCCTGGCCATTAATATTCATAAACCAGACATTCAATGTCCTTTAATATTCATGAGCTTGCAAATAGGAAATAAAAAAGATCGAAGAATTTGCACAGTGATCTATGGAGGTGCCTTCTTGTATGATTCAGTACTAAATAGTATATAATCGTGAGATAAAGCGTATTTATAAATATAATTTTTATCTGACAAGTTCCACAAAAGATCCGCAAAATTACACGGGTCAATCCAAGAAATGTCAAAGTATTTGCCGCACGAAGACTTTCGATTCTCAGCGGATCTTTATTTGCCACAATGCCAGAGCAATGTATCATTTTAAGTCATTAATGCTGAGCTGTCAAGAAGATTACAGGAAGATTCATTCCGAGCATGCTCTCAAGGCTTAAAAGAAATCTCACTCTGCATTCTGCCAGTTTTTCAGTCGTGATTGTGTTAACGTTTAACAGCCTTCACACTTTACATTGTCTGAGGTGAAAACTCTCACAGCTTTCTCTTTGTAAATAATTTGATTAATCTGATTTATCTGATTTTATTGTCTTAACATTCACAAGTGTATGCCACTGGCAGGTTTGCTCTATATTTCTATGACCTTAAAAGATCAGATTTTCAGTTCTAAAAGAGATCAGATGATAAAACAATAGTCTACTTGGTCCGTTACTGCACATGTGAATCAGTCCTGCACATGGGTTATGGGTAATATTAGCCCATTCCCCAGTACAGAACAGTTTGACCTCTGGGATGTTGATGGATTTCCTTATGAACTGCTTGCTTCAGGTCTTTCCAGAACATTTCTATTTAATATTATCTATAATATTTTTAAGCTTTTGTTTGTAGAAGAACTTGTGTGCTGCATGACTCACTTGTGATTCAGTTCATATTTCACAATTCTGCATGATTGTTAAGACCAAATAAATTTTTTGTAACCTGAAGATATATCTTTTCTCATTTATTGACTATAATGTCATTCTTTTTAATTTGTATATTTATGTTAAGTTATTAATAACAACAACAGTATAATAATAATAATAATAATAATAATAATAATAACAGCATATTATTATTATTATTATTATTATTATTATTATTATTATTATTATTATTATTATTATTATTATTATTGTTGTTATTATTATTATTATTATTATTATTATTATTATTATTATTGATGTTATTATTATTATTATTAAATTAGTTACTTATTTTTTTAGAATTTAAAAAATTAAAGCCAATATGACTATGTTACTGCTGTTACTTTTATTAATTATATGCGACACATTTTTACACACAAGTAGTCGAGTGTGAAGATTCAAATAATTTGGATGCTCATGAAGAAATAAAATAAAACTATGATTATACCGTTATACCTATTTATTTATATTAAAAAAAACATTGTTACTGTTAATTGAAAATGTTTATTAAGAACTTTCTTTAGATTCCTAAATAATTATTTTATATATTTTATGTATATTTTCCTAACAAGTGTTCAATGGTTCAGTGAGCTGCAGCAAGGATAAAAAGGGAAGAGACAGGAGCCACAGGATTATATACTACAAGGGGAGAGACAGGAACCACAGGATTATATACTACAAGGGAAGAGACAGGAGCCAGAGGATTATATACTACAAGGGAAGAGACAGGAGCCACAGGATTATATACTACAAGGGGAGAGACAGGAACCACAGGATTATATACTACAAGGGAAGAGACAGGAGCCAGAGGATTATATACTACAAGGGGAGAGACAGGAGCCACAGGATTAAATACTACAAGGGGAGAGACAGGAGCCAGAGGATTATATACTACAAGGGGAGAGACAGGAGCCACAGGATTATATACTACAAGGGGAGAGACAGGAGCCACAGGATTAAATACTACAAGGGGAGAGACAGGAGCCACAGGATTATATACTGTATGTTTGTGTACTGTAGGTGCCTCTAAATAGCAATAAAATGAATATATACTGTACAGTTTATCTGATCATGATGGACCTATCATGTTTGATCTATTAGTAATGAGTAAAATATATTTTCTCCCTCAGCGAGGTCTTCTTCTCCTTTTTCTGTCTCTTTCTTCTTCCTCATCCACTCTCATTTAATCTGCCTCATTTGTCTAGCTCACAAAATTAGATGTGTTCTTCTCCCTGGAGTGCTCTATATTCACATGAATGCTCCTGTCAGAACAGGTCCTATGAGAAAAAAAAGCTGAACAGCTGTAGTCAATGCATAATTAAGCTTTGTCATTTGTACCGAAATTAAAATGTATGTTGGATTTTAATCACCGCTATCTACTTCTATCTCCGTGCTTTCTGTGAGCATTATCTAAAAAATCGAATTGATTTTTTTTTCTTTCTGCAATATCATTTATAGATGAGTATTCTGATTCAGATATTATTCATATTCGAAGAGATTGTGTAAATGAAAGCACAAGGAGTCGGATTTGTGGTAGCGTGCAATAAGTTGGGGCAGTGGTAGCTAAACCGTTAAGGCTCTGGATACATGAATAAAATGTTGTTCATTCAAGCCTAAGCACGACCAAGCCGTGACTTTAAAACCAACAGCCTAATACTATTTAAGTCCCCATGTGCCACCAAAACAGCACTGAACCATTGGGGCGAGGTGTACTGTGGTATCTGCAATCAAGATGTTAGCAGCACAACCTTTAAGTCCTGTAGGTTATGAGGTGGGGCATCCATGGACTCGACTTGTTTTGTCCAGCACATCCTACAGTTGCACAATCAAACTGCAATCAGGGGAATTTGGACACCAAGTAAACAACTCAAAATCTTTTTTGTGATCCACAAACCGTTCCTGAACAGGTTTTCAGTGCGGCAGGACACATTGTGCTATAAAGTGGCTAGTGTCATTAAGGAATTCTGATGCCACGAAGGGGGAATTTTGTTCTGCAATGATGTCTTCAGATAGTTTTTATGTGTCAAAGTAACATCTACATGAATGCCAGGACCAAAGGATTTTTTTCAGCTTTAACCTTTTCAGCAATTGGTGCTACAGTAGCTCTTTTATAGGATCAGATAAGGCTAGACAGGCTAGCCTTCGCTCTTTATGCACAGCAGTGAGCTTTGAATCACCGGCTGTCCTTTTTTGAACACCTTCTTTTACGCATTAACCACTGCACACCAAACAAGCCCTTTCATGATGAAGGTGCTCTGACCCAGCCATTTAGCCATCACAATCTGACCCTTGTCACTCGGATCCTTACATTGCCCATTTTTCAAACCTCCAACACACTAATGCTACTGAATAATGGAAGCTTCTTCAGCAATTATCTCTCTTTGTGTGATTCATGCCTATTAGATCATGAAATTTACTGCTGTGTGAAGTGCTGTGAAATCACTAAAGTACAGATGTTAAGGATGAGATGGGAAATGCTTGGGGTGTAGGAACACAAATGTTCCTGTGATTCATGAACGATCTCACGATTCATTGTTTAGCCAATTATGTTACAGAGCAGGTTTAGGACTACCTGCATCGCAACTATAGCTAATGAATTATTTATTTCAGTCGAACAATTAAAATACATCAGATCAGATATTCAGACATGGAGTAATATGAGCTAGACAACATATGAATTATTTGCTGTGTAAGATTAATGAATTAATATCTACCTTGTTTACTTATCTTTAGCCTTCCCTGTAGTAATATTTGTAGTATCTGAATATTATAGGACAATGCCAAAATACGTCATTTGACTACAAGAAGCTCTGAAATCTACAGTGTCCAAGAAGTGCAAAACACATTAACAAATACGAAAACAAAACAACAAATCCGAGAACACATTAACAAATCCGAAAAAACAAGGACAAATCAGACAACTCGAAAAGGTAGGTATCGTTTGTGATTGGAAACTTACTGAGCACCTGTATATCCTGAATGACATGTGTCTTGTCCAATGATCGGTAAGTTTCCAATCACAAACTATACCTACCTTTTCTAGGTTGTCTAAATCGTTGCACAAAACACATAAAAAAATCCGAAAACACAACGACAATTCAGACACCTGTCACTCAAGTTATACAGGCAGTACAAAAGTCTACCACAGGGAAAAGTTGGAATGTGTGTGTTAAAGTGTACACAATGTCCTTACTGTGGATTACTGTGGATTAATTCTGTTATTTTCTTATATTTAAATGGAGAAATTTACACATAACATTCCATACCTGTATATCTTGAATGACAGGTGTCTTGTCCGATGATTGTTAAGTTTACCTAGCTTTTAGGTAGGAATTGTCTGACTTGTCGTTGTGTTTTCGGATTTGATAATGTGTTCTCAGAACAACAAATCTGAGAACACATTATCAAATCAGAAAACACAACGACAAAATAGCAAAGTTCATCCAGACAGAATTCAGAAGTACCTTTAAAGGTACTTTAAAATGTAGATTTTTTTCAGTACAGTAACTCTATTAGTTACAGTTATATTGTGGATTAGCTACAATATGGTTTAGCTACAAGTGTACAAACATATATTATTTACTCACTCACTCACTCATTTTCTACCGCTTTATCCGAACTACCTCGGGTCACGGGGAGCCTGTGCCTATCTCAGACGTCATCAGGCATCAAGGCAGGATACACCCTGGACGGAGTGCCAACCCATCGCAGGGCACACACACACTCTCATTTATATTATTGAGTATACATTTATAATATTTAGTGTACAAACATGAAAAAATATTCAACTTCATTACCGGGCAAAATACTATAAACTCTGTAGTGCACGTTATTTATATTATATATTTTTTTCACAACATTATTTCTATGAAACCAGAAGTGATCTGTAACCATTCATTCTCTTTCTCTTCAGCAATAAGCAGATATTATGAGAGACAGACAGACAGAGAGAGAGAGAGAGAGAGAGAGAGAGAGAGAGAGAGAGAGAGAGAGAGAGAGAGAGAGAGAGAGAGAGAGAGAGAATTTTCCTGAATGGTCATTAGGACTTCTGTCATATCAGACTGACATATAGACGCGTACCATACTGTATATTAATAATCTCTTTGTTCATGTTGGTTCACTTTTAACAAGTTTACACAACCAGATTAAATTAGCTATGGTGGGCGGAGCAAACAATTAAGAGCAGGGAAAGACAGCAGATAGAAACAGGGCAAAAACACAGACAGACTCATTACACTACAAATTTATGCTAAAATGTCCAAGCAGTACTCCATACTATTGCTGGCATGCCACTCCATACCATTAAAAGAGAGGGTACTTACAGTATAGTGGCCTACTCTTAAAACATACTATTTAGTGCAGTAGTTTTGGATGTAGCCCATGCTGTGAAAATAAGTGTAGAAAACTGTGAAAATGGAGAAAAAAGAAAAAAAAAAAAGAATAGAATGCAAAAAGGTAATAAGTTAGCTTTAACATTATGTCTTTTGTCATGCACCATTTCCTCTGGTAAAAACTTGAAAGCACCCTGCATAGAAAATGCAGCAGTCCTGAAGGAATAAGCTTCTTATTCTTGTCATGCATGTGGCAGTTAAGAAAACAAAAGCAAGACACACCTGGGATAAATAGTAGAGATAAATAGTTACATAATTATAAACATTAATATTTTTATGATGTATTTCTATACTACTGTAAATCTGCTTTGAGACTATGTCCATTGTTACCATTGTAAAAAGTGCAATACAAATAAATTGAATTGAACTGATTTACATTTTGCGCAGTGCCTAGGTAGTGCTATGAGTGTTACTGTACCAGCTAAGTGTCTTAGAGAGAATACATAAATGCTCTCATAGGAAAGCTACAGTACCACAAATAGTTACTTTTCTACAAGCATGGTGAACAGACAAGTACTTTAGAATGCACAACACACAGGACTTGAAGAGGATGGACTACAACAACAGACAAAAAGACAACATAAGCAGAAAACCAAAACTAGGCAAACATCTAGGTGCAGTACTTCCAGTTCTGAATTACCCAGTTTAGGTGTTGGTGCCTACATGTTGTGTGTTGTGAGATGATTATCGGCTACCCTTGTTCGGAATGTATGATCATTTTTCCAAAGTTCTTGCTCATCAAATTGCATTTATGCCTGCAGAGCTGCTGCTCAATGGGCATGTATTTGTGCTGGCATAGGCTTCTATGTAAAATCCTATGTTTTAAATCCCAAGAAATCAGCAGATTATATACTGAACTACTCTAACCAGATCACTGAGCTCACAAATCACAGAGATCACATTTTTTATACCTGCGAGCTGCAAGATGATTGGAACTTGATAGGATTTCTGTATATGCAACCAGAATGCTTAGCTTTATATCAAGTATAAATCCGAAATACATTGTGGGTCATCCTTTTAAGTAGAGGCACTGCGAAATGGATTAGGATGGCTCTTTTGATTTGCATTCTGGCGTATTAAAAGTACTTGCTCTTCCTCCTACATGGTACTAATCAGCCACACCTTCTGTTTCTGTTGCTGCCACTGCAATGCAGCAAAGGTGTTGTAACTGTGATGTGTAGTTTTCAAGTTACATTACATTACATGTGTACTGGTTTAACAGTAGGGTTTAGAAGGACAAGACTGATGTGACGTTTGGGTGCGTTTATTAACTTTGTACAAGCTTTGAGTGTTTGTAGTAGTAGTAACAGTTTGATCAGCTTTAGTCTAACAAGTCTTTTTAGAAGTAAATGGAGCTTGGACTGCGGCGTCAACTTTATCGGAGTTGAGGTCAAGGCCATCCAGACTGTTCATTGGAATTGAAATTTGGTACTAAACTTTGAGTGAATGCACACTGCGTTGAAGCATATTAAGAAATGATTGGATATGATCCAGCTCAGCACATGTTAAAACTAGGATACGAAATTAAAGAACGCATGATGGCTCTGAGAAATTTGCCCATGTCTACCAAATCAGAAAAAGCCTGTTTAACAAAAACAAGCTTGAAAAAACCCTGGCTATAGTAACCCAAAATTCCCATTTTTTTTAATATGAGCTTGACATGAAATTTTGATTATAGTGGAAAATAAAAATGTCAGAAAATTATAACAGTCTCTAGAAAAGTCCCAAATTTCTACAGAGGAAAACAGATGGGTCCTTTCTTTTGTAGAGTCATGTAAAGATAAGAAAAAATAAATAAAAGGAGGCTTAGTTTCAAAGGTTGTTGGGATATTCATTTGAACAGCTCAGTTCTTTTAAACAGAGTTGATTGCAAATAAAACTTTGTATCTGCCTTCATCCGGTCTGTATAATTTGTCTCTCGACTGAGCTAGTCAGGTCAATATGGTGTTGGAGACAGATATAGTAGATTTTTTTTTCAAGGTCAATATTGGATTAATTTTTATTCCACATTAGGCCAGGGCTAAAACAAATAAAAGTTTAGGGTGCTGTATTGCTGTATTCGAATCTACTTTCTCAACTTCTTGACAAGCTGACAATAGAAAAGAGAATGAGTGTGATGTAGCAGGGAACTTTTCTAACCTGCCGATGTTTAGTTACAGACATGAGGTGATGCTTTTCCTAATGGTACTTGGCAAGAGTTGTGCGAACCAAAAACCATCATTAGTTCCTGCTTTTCCAAAACAGAAGGTTGCAGAACACGTTTATTTGTATTTTTTTTTAGAAAATAAAAAATAATAAAAAAAAAATATCAGCTAAGCGGACATCTCTGTTATACTTAATTATGTCATCAGTTCTCATGTATTTCCTTCAAACTATCTTTGGCTTTATTTTACCATGTTGTTGTTGTACTATAGATGTGCATTCATTAATCCTGTCTGCCTGCATCTTGACCCACACTGGTCTTGATTCCTGGAAAAGCTTAAAGAAATGTCGTGCTCAGCACTACCATCTAGCCACTTCCAGCTTACCTTCCTGTTCCACACAAATGCATGAGTCATTAATGTCTGCTGCATTTGGTGCCAAATCTGAATCAAGGCAAATAACATTTAATGGTTTCATCAAAGAACACAGTTTTCAAGGTTAGATAAGAAATACAAGGCTTCTCTGGGATTGGTTTCACAAAGCAAATGTAACGCTAAGTACTTTTTTATCTCATTTGTAAAAATGTTCTTTAATTAACAAGCGTTTCCCAAGACCATTTGTAGCTATCGTAGCACATAAACTTGTTCATAAATTAACAATTAACCTGTCCCATTTGTTATTCGCTAAGTACTTAATTATTTGGAGCTGTAGACTGCTAATTTCTATAAAAAAAAATTCTCACAGTCATGTAGAGTGAGTTTGATTCATTGCCCTAGTGTTATCTGAATTAATTAAACTGTCTGTGGTGCAGTGGATAGCTTGGCTGCATCCCAATGCTTTGGCTTGAACCTCAGCTTAGGTCACTTTTTTTTTATTAATCATGTTAGCTATATAAAAACAACAAAAGAAAAAAGGTTTAACAAATCTGTTTTCTTGTGTAGAGCCAATGTGGATATTTGAATCAAGGAAATCCAGTGAGCTTTTTAACTTAGCTTCTGTATTAACTTTGGTCATTATTTTATTCAGTGTTCATTGAACTGACTAATGTGTACAAAATGTTTCACATACATGAATTGATTTGTATGCATGCAGTTTATTTTTATACAGCTACACAAAAGACAAAGCTACGTAACTTAATACGTAAGAGGAGTAGTACAGGGGGAATGGTTCAGGGCCTAGCAAAGCTCAGGTGTGAACAGGGCCTTCTTTAAAGTTCACTGCCCCTTTTCCACCGAGGCAGTTTGAGTGCTAGTTCGGAGCCAGAGCCTAATTTAGAACCAGTTCTTTCTGTTTCGACCGCCAAAGCACCGGCTCTGAACCAGGAAAAGTGGTTCTTATGTAGCACCAAAATGTTGCTGGTCTAGACTTAAGAACCGCTTGTGTCCGGGGCTGTAGGTGGGGCTACTGTTAGCCCATTTGATAATGTACCTTAAGTATACTAATGTTTAATACATTTTTACTTTACCGCGATATGATACATTATCAGCACACATGATAGTAGGTAGCTACATGCTAAGGCTAAATTTTTTCTGTGTTAATGATAAAATAACGTTATGTACTTTCTCGATTACAACCTCCGTTTATACAGATTACATGGAGCTGCATGGACACGTTTTATTCGCCGCGTTTGGCCAATGTTCGCAAAGCCATGAGCATTAACAGTAAAGCAACATCTGCCATTGTTGATGTTGTGTTTGCCGCTGCTGCGCTAAAGTTGCTGGGGCACGTGACACGTACTGTATACAGTGATGTCAGACTGAGCGCTGTGATGGCTCTCTAGTCGGCAAAGCGGTTCTTAGAATGTTTGCCAGTGGAACCAACTTTGATCCAGCACCGGCACTAGCTCTGAACCAGCACTTGGTTCTTTCTGGTGGAAAAGGGGCATAAGATTCACACAGCTTCATCATTATCAGTAAACCCAGCCCTTTTTTTGTGTGTGGACTTGTAAACAGTCGCATATTCAAAGAATTCAAAGCCTGTGTTCTTTCAATCATAACTAATTACTTAGCTTTTCAAATGTGTGCATGTCAATAGTATTCTTTAATTCAACTTACACAACACACCTTAAGAAGCAGAGTGAGGAGGAAAAAGCAAAGCAGATCAGTAATTATATCACAGTTTCGGCTTTGCTCTACGGAAAGGGATTACGTTAAAGGAGCTGATGGCATTAAAGAAGCTGACTATAAAACATATTTGTGTGGAGTTGAGGATTGCTTTTAGTAGTTTATCAACATATCCAGAATGTATGAAGAGCTTTCTTTAATTTTAATGTTTGAATTTTAAAATGAAGCCAATTCACTTCAAAATGTTGTACACCATCTGGTGAGATGAGAGAAGAGAAGAAGAATTTTTTATTTGTTCTATATTCATTACAGCACAGTGAAATTCTTGTGTTGATTATCCCAGTTTGTCAGGCAGTGCAGGGTTAGTTATTATACAGCACATCTGGGGCAGATAATACGGTGGCCGAGAAGTGCAAAACACATTAACAAATCCAAAAACACATTAACAATTCCGAAAACACATCGACAATTCAGACCTGGAAGAGGTTGGTATAGTTTGTGATTGGAACACGTACAGTACCAATCATTGGACAAGACACCTGTCACTTAAGGTATACATGAAGTTCAACAGTCTGCCGCAGGGAAAAGTTGGAATGGATTACTGTGGATTAATTTTGTTATTTTCTTATATTCAAACGGAGAACTTTACACATTACACATAAGATTCCATACCTGTACTGTATATCTTGAGTGACAGGTGTCTCGTCCAATGATCGGTAAGTTTCCATTCACAAACTATACCTACCATTTCCCGGTTGTCTGAATTGTCGTTGTGTTTTCGGATTTGTTAATTTGTTTTTGTATTTGTTAATGTGTTTTGCACTTCTCGGCCACCGTAAGATAGGCTTACGAGGCCTTACTCCAGGGCCCAACAGTGGACGCTTGGTGGTGCTGGGGCTTAAACCCCCAAACCTTCTGAGCAGTAAACCAGAGACTCAATGCTGGAGCCTTCACTACACAATAAATGACATGCTCCATTGCCCCATGTGAGGCTAAGAAACAGATTAATCACAATAAAAATTGTTTATGTTTGCCCCAACAGCTTTGTGTATAGCATGTCGTTAGTGTATACTATATCATGTTGTTTAACATTGAGTATGTGAATTCCTACATGACCTCTTCGGGTCTCATTACACACGTTGTTCCGTTACAGCCCTTATTACATTCTATAACGAATAGAAGAGATGCCACTGCATTCTTTTTTAAAAGGTCTGTCTGAAAAGAAGTAATTTCACTCTTGCTAAAGTCTGTGATTTGTATCCAGTCAGAGAGCTTGGGTGTGTGATTGCATCAGGCGTCTTTTGTGTCACTCGAGTTCAAATTATACTTGATTGGATGTCTTGTGCTCTACATGATGTGGAAATTGAATATTGTTCCTTTTTTTCTTACATGGTTATTATGAATGTGAACCTTTTGCTCTTCTCTGAACACATGTACACTGAAATTATCATTCTAATATGAATCCCATGTAAAAATATGTAATAATTCACTCATTAAAATGTTTTGCTGTTTTGGCAATAACTCTAACAAAACAATTCTAAAAAAATTTTCCCTGATTTTCATTATTTTTGTATTATTAAGTTTTATCTAATTCAAATTTTTAAACACAGAACTAAATATTTATACATTATAAAAACATATATTTAAATATTAAGCTTTAACTATTAACTCTAGGATTCACCTAAACCAACAGAATTAATGTTAGAATGTTTATGTTTGGGTTTTGAAATGGATAAAAAGCATAAGCTAGAGTTAGAGTTAGAGTTAATAAAAAGTTAATACGTATACAACAATAAAAGTAAACTAAATATAATAACAACCTCCAATACCATTTCTACTTTTCTATTACTTCTCATTATTATGTACGCCATACCTATCTTTTAAGCCAGCCATCAATCCAATCCTCCATTCCACCAAGCATCCATCTATTCATCCATCCATTCATTCCTCTATCCATCTACCCATCCAACCAACCAACCATCTATTGATCCATCCATTCCTCCATCCATCCATCCCTCCATTCCTTCAACCACCCATCCATCCATCCATCCATCCATCCATCCATCCATCCATCCATCCATCCATCCATCCATTTATCCATCTAGTTATCAATCCATTCCTCCAACCATGAATCCTTCCATCCATCCATCCATCCATCCATCCATCCATCCATCCATCCATCCATCCACAGGGTCACAGGGAGCCTAGAGTCTATCTCAGGGGACTCTGCGGAAAAGGTGGACGACACCCTTGATTACATTTTAAGATTAGAAAGTTCATATTTACATTAATTGTCTAAAAAGCAATTTTCAATAATTTTGGACACATTTCTATGAATTATGCATTATGTAATGATCTTAACATTATGTATTAATTGTAATGCAATAAATGTGATTATGAAAAATCATGTCCATCTTTGGATTATGATTTTAGAGCATTATTAGAAGTCATTATATTTACATTATAAAAGATTTGTCATTCTTAGTTACTATATAATCTCATTTGAACTTAAACCCAATCTATTTGTGGAATATTAATAATGGTGATACACGATCAATGATTACAAGTGTATACTGGAAAATGTAAGCTAATTATGTTTGTATTTGCAGGCGCAGCACATTACATTATCCACATGACACTCACTCTGTAAATGTCATACACAGAGTTTGACAAACAAGGTCCTTATTGTTCACCCATCACTATCTATTGATTAATTTGGTGAATTCTTTAGCTCATTTTCTTTTTTTTTGATTAACATTCTATACGTGTACAGTTTAAGTCACGTTAGTCACAAACTAGTAACTAGTTGCAGGATGAATATGGAATATGACTCATAAAAGCTCTTTCAGTATAAGTCAAGTACAGACAGGTTTCTTCCTTTGTGCTTTGAAGAACCTGTTTTTTTTTTTTTTTTTTTTTTACATTATGTGAAATTGAAAGCTTTTTTTATTTGATTTTGTTTTATTTTATTTATTTATCTTCCATGCTCTTGTGTGGAATGCAATGACTTTGTACTTTATACATGCACTTTGACGAATACTGAGTGTGTGGGTACAGTAGGTGTAGATGAAAATATCCTTAATGTAGAGGAGGAGAAGAAGAAGAAGAAGAAGCAGAAGAAGAATGATGATGTGATACTTTCAAATTTGTCAAATTTTCCATTTTTAAAATTACACAAAATTTGTGGGTTTTGTTATTTAAGTTTGTTACTTTAACAGATATTTTTGCTTATTCTAGAAATGGAGTCTAGAAATAAATATAATTATCAGATCGAAATGCTTTCCTCCAGTAGCTTGTAGATGACTTGTGGTGTGGGTTTTATATTTTATTAGTTAGTTCTTTATTTAGTTCATTAATTATAATTAGAAGTAAATCAAAAATAACAATTTATTTACTTTTATTTTTCCATAACTTGCAATTAATAGACTATTCGACAGGGCATGTGAAATCAATGCGATTAATCCAAAGGCCATTATTTAGTAATAAAAAAAATACAAATATGGACTTAAATCTTAAGAATTTTCAAATGTGCTTTCTGGAAAATGTAAGGCATAAATTTTTTTTATGTAATTAGTAGGAATTTATATAAAAAGACAGATTTTTTTTTAAGTGCATATAATCATGAACCTTAGCTGACATTTAATACGGTTAGTTCTGATTTTAGGTCTTTAAGGAATTAATTCTTTTTAAATTGTTTCATCATTAATGGATGCAATGTTTACTTTTTAGATTAGATTGATGACCATTGTATCATAGAATTGGTGTTATCTGTTATGCTATGATTGATATTTATCGACCTTTTATATATATTATAGTACAATTCTTAATAATATTCTTGATGCTTTACAAGTAAACTTTAAGGAAAGTTTTCATTGCATCATTCACCTGAGAGAAAAACTTTAACTATAGCTCTGACACTTCTGACACTCAGTGGTAATGATGGAATGGAATTCTATGCAAATTGTAATGCAAGAGGTCTAGTAAACCTACCAGTACCTGGTTTAAGGACCATAGTATCCCTGTTCTCAATTGGCCAGCAAACTCGCCTGACCTTAACCCCATAGAAAATCTTTGGGGTATTGTGAAGAGGAAGATGCGATATGCTAGTCCCAACAATGCAGAAGAGCTGAAGGCCACTATCATAGCAACCTTAGCTCTCATAACACCTGAGCAGTGCCACAGACTGATCGACTCCATGCCATGCCGCATTGCTGCAGTAACTCAGGCAAAAGGAGCCCCAAATAAGTATTGAGTGCTGTACATGCTCATACTTTTCAGTTGGCCCAGATTTCTAAAAATCCTTTCTTTGTATTTGTCTTAAGTAATATACAAATTTTCTGAGATACTGAATTTGGGATTTTCCTTAGTTGTCAGATATAATAATCAAAAGTAAAAGAAATAAACATTTGAAATATATCAGTCTGTGTGTAATGAAGGAATATAATATACAAGTTTCACTTTTTGAATGGAATTAGTGAAATGCATGTAGTGAAACGCCTTTTGACTGTCCATAATAATGGTATCAATAAATAGAAAAGAGACTAAATTTAAAGTAGAAATGTATTAAATTTCAGTAAAATTCCAATAAAAAAATATATATATATCTATAAAAGTGGGAAAGGAAAGAAAACATATACAGAAATAAAAAAATGTATATATGAATGCAGATTGTGGGTGGAACAGTATGCACTCTGACCCCAACCTCCTCAGCTGGGTATGTGAAGAAAAGAATTCCACTGTTCTGTAATGTATATGTGGCGATAATAAAGGCATCTATGCCCCCAATTCTTCTTCTTCTTCTTCTTCTTCTTCTTCTTCTTCTTCTTCTTCTTCTTCTTCTTCTTCTTCTTCTTTTTCTTCTTCTATTGTGGGTAAAGTACAGCTGTGTGAAACTATAGTGATAAAAGTGTGCAATATAAGTAGTTCGAACTATCCACTATCTGTACTATGTGTTGAGTAAAAGAGTCCAGAAGAGTCCTTTGTTCAGATGGCTGAGGTCTTTCGTGCTTCTTTTATCTTCCTGGCCTTGGTCCAGCAATGCTTGCGGTACTGTAGATCGACTGTAGGTCAGAGAGCTCAGTGTGAATAAAATGCTCAGCTGAGCACACCACCCTATGGAGAGCCTGACTAACCTGCTTGGTGCTGTTCCCAAACCAGATATCAAACAATAATTACAGTGAAGTAAACATAACTTCATGGTTTAAATCTAAAGATGTACCAGCTCCAGGTAGATTCCTCTTCGTGAAATATTCAGACATTCTAAGAGGAGATGCCAACTACATTAGGTCTTTGAGGACAACAACCTCCTCATCAATACACAATTGTCAGACTGCATATTTATAATCACACCCTCCAGTGTGAACCCTTCAGGTTCCTCTCAAGGTTTCTTCCTCTTCCACCTAAGGGAGTTTTTCCTCACCACAGTCATCTCAGTCACCTCAGGCTTGCTCATTTGGGGATAAATACAAACACATTTAAATATAAATCTAACATTAACCTTGAATTCTGTATAAATTTTTTGTATTATGTTTCTTATGTTTTGTAAAGCTGCTTTGAGACAATGTCCATTGTTAAAACACAAACAAATTTGTATTGAATGGTCTTTGGTTATTTGGTTATTTTAATGTGTCACCTGTATAAATTACTTTAGATTGATAGTAATGTCTGTGTTTTTCCACTTAAGTATAACTCCTGTAATTTTTCATGGTTTACCCTTTGTCAAATTTTACATTTTCTACATGGTGAAATTACAGAAATGTAACTGCTTTTATCCTACTGTCACTCTTTTGATCATTTTTCTTAACCAAAACGATGTTATCTACAATCAAACAGTATTATGTTGGGTATGCCACTGAATGAGGTGCTTTTGTCTATTTCGTAATGATTATGATGAGCTTATTTGCAGTGATAGTCATCATCCTTATGTCGTCGTATCGTTCATTGTTGTCTGTTTTAATAACAATTCTCAGGGTCATTATCACTTATCCAGCTATCGTTATGAGTCTCAGTGTACTGATGTGAGCCACCAAACTCTAATTATTCCA
Source organism: Tachysurus fulvidraco (assembly GCF_022655615.1). Taxonomy (NCBI): domain Eukaryota; kingdom Metazoa; phylum Chordata; class Actinopteri; order Siluriformes; family Bagridae; genus Tachysurus; species Tachysurus fulvidraco. Next base: position 10,512,663 of record NC_062543.1, read on the forward strand.
TCAGTGAATGTCACCTTTCTGCTCGGTAAGCAGTCGCACATGTGGGGGTGTGTGTGTAATGATATTATGTTGTGATATGTAGAAGATGAGGGGTGGGAGATGCCAAATTGTGCAGTAGGATACAGACAGAGAGACACTGTAGTACAAAAGTCCGAGACCATAAATTTGATGTCTTTGCACCTGTGAATTTGATTGATTTTATTGTGTTTTTTGTTTTTGAAAAAAAAAGAAAAGAAGTTGAAGAAAATGCATTCTATTTGAAAAAATATAATTTTATTGCAGTAGTCTCTTGGGAGTGCATGTGATATGGTAAACAACAGCCGCACAATCTGATTGGTTGTCAACTGTTGTAACTGGGCTGATTAGAAAAAAAATAGGTTTTGTCTTGTAGTCTATTTTGGTCAGATTACGAAGGAAAGTGTCACATTATTGTTGTTGTTGTTATTTTTAGGGGTCAAGCCCCGAATTGGCATAGACACCTATTGTTATCGTTAGTTTTCTTATTATTATTAATCTTCCGCCACTGAAGTCAAGAACCGTACGTAGGAAAGTTATGAAATTTGGCACACATGTAGAGGCCAGTCTTAGAAGTTATTATAGCAACTTTGGTGTGTCTAGCTCAAACCCTCTAGCTCCACCAGTCCAAACAATTTGAGGGGCAAGTTGGCACATAACATGAACTGTACGTAGGAAAGTTATGAAATTTGGCACACATGTAGAGGCCAGTCCACAGAGACCACAGTGACACACACAGACATTTTGCAACGTTTCATGACAGCGCCACCTAGTGGCCATTAGATTTTCACGTTAAGTCCAGTATTTTACGAATGCAATGCCATTTCGCTACAAAACTTGGTATGGTTCATCAGCGACATGTTCTGAGCGCATCTGATCGGCTTGACACCGGAATCGCTATATTTATTATTATTATTATTATTATTATTATTATTATTATTATTATTATTATTATTATTATTATTATTACATACTGTATTATTTTTATTAATTGTATTTTCTTTGATGGGGGGGGCTGGCAGGGGGGCCTTAGTGGTTAGCACGTTTGCCTCACACCTCCAGGGTCGGGGTTCGATTCCTGAGTCTGCCTTGTGTGTGTGGAGTTTGCATGCTCTCCCCGTGCCTCCTGGGTTTCCTCCGGTACTCCGGTTTCCTCCCCCAGTCCAAAGACATGCATGGTAGGTTGATTGGCATCTCTGGAAAATTGTCCGTAGTGTGTGAGTGTGTGAGTGAATGAGAGTGTGTGTGTGTGTGTGTGTGTGTGTGTGTGTGTGTGTGTGTGTGTGCCCTGCGATGGGTTGGCACTTTGTCCAGGGTGAATCCTGCCTTGATGCCCGATGACGCCTGAGATAGACACAGGCTCCCCGTGACCCGAGAATCGGTAGAAAATGATTGAGTGAGTGAGTATTATCTTTGACCATGCATCAGTGAACTTGCTGGTGAACTAAAAAAAACCCTGAAAATTAAAATCCCAATACTGTACAAGAACTGGGATCTAGTTCAGGGAGACAGGACTGTGCATTTCTTTTTTGACAGAGTTGGGAAAAACAATGTTTACGTTTCGAGAATGAACTGTGGGATTGTTGTGATGACCTTTGGTTAATCTGGCCCAGGTGCCTACAGCTGAACTTCAGACTGACGCCCTTAACCAGAGTGACTTACATTCATCTCATTTATACACTTACACAGAGTAAAGGACCTTAAGGTTAAGGTCTAGCAGGGGAGCAAAGCTTATGGACTTCCTATAAAAAGTCCAACGCATTCACCACTGGCTACCCAGTTTCACAGATCATACACTATTAGCCATGTCAATCATACTAAACCATTGATTTTCTGGCATGAGGACAGTAAACAAAAATAACTTGTCCAGATCTTTCCTGAATACCTGCTTCTTCTACATTGTAAATTTTAATCTTATAATCTTGTGTGGGAAGATGATCTTTTCCACTTCCAAGTGACTTAAGTGGTGTAATGTTCTATACATCCAACAAACATTACATCCAACAAACATTACATCTAAATTATCTGTCAGTTACGAGCTTTGTAAGTATGTCTATAAAGAATAAATACCTTACTGTTTGGGGTGAGATCTAACATCTCAGCAGCACCTTAGGACGTAGTATATATTTATCAACTAACTCAATAATCATGCTTTTTTCCAATTAAAAAAAAAAGTCTTATGAAGTATAACATTATAAACTTAGCTCATTCTATTTGTAGTAGCTACATTTTAGTGGTGATTTTTGGTAAATTTCATGCAAGCCATCTAATGGAATTAATCAGATTTCAGACTTAACCTGTCTAATAGTTTTAAAGAGATATTAGCAGACACTTTTATCAGGAGTGACTTACAAATGACAAAATACATGCAAAGTCCGGACAAGCTAGGGGTTAGGGATACACTCTAAAAAAACTTTCACCACAATCGATAAACAACTATTTTAAGGCAGTAAGATCACGGTCCAGTGAACCGGCTAGCTAACTTTATCCTAGGTCCCTTACCCTGACAACGTTCCTGTCATGGTCGTGGACCCCTATGTTCTGTACACTTTATATATTCCCTACTTGCACCTTTTCTCATATCACCAAATCTAGACTTCTTCCACATGTTTTGCCAACTTCCTACTTGTCTCTTGGTTTTTCTCTTCAGTAACTAAAAATATGTAACTAAAGTACAATTTATTTTCAATGGGATTGGCTATGGCAGATTCAACTTGCTTTCTCCAAAACATTCCAGCAACCTGCAAACAATTATTAGCCAGTTCACTTAAAAATGCTAAATTTTTATCTCATTTTCTATGTTATTGTCATTTTTGGACTCTTAGCCTTTCTAAACCATTATCATAATTGTGTCAAAAGTATAAAAAATATTTTTTTAATAACATAAAAAGACAATTAACGCCTGAGATTAACCCTGTAACCCGAGAAGTTCGGATAAGTGGTAGAAAATGAATGAATGAATGATAAAAAGACAATTAATGAAACTTAAAAAAAAGACCTCAAAAGTGAAACGTAGCCATGTTTGTTTACAGTGTTTTCCTTTTTGGTTTGCTGATAAGAAACTCTCTTCACTTCATTTAGCTTATCATTTTTATGCTTCTATGTCTTCGCATGTTTATGCTGCTGCAGTTTTCAGGTATGATTTCCTTTTGTTAGATTTAAAAATCTCGGGTAAAAATTCATAGGGTTTTTCAAATGATGGAAAACATCATTCTTTGGAAAACAGAAAATTGCTATTTTAATAACAGTTTTGCGAGGCATTTAGTGTCCGATTCATCTGTTGCTTTTAATTCGGCTAATGTAGAATATCAAAAATAATATAATGTCTATCTAAATTTAATTTAAACCTAATTAAGCATTTCAACCTTGTAATTTTATCATTTGACATAAAATGTGCTTAAGTTCATATAGTAGATGAATCATAAATAATTGACACTGTCCAATTTTTTACAAGTTTTACTTTAAGTGGAAACTCAGACTTGCTCTCATATGGAGCAGTGAGTTGACTTGCAATTAATGTGGTTGTCATTTTCAAAAATAGGACAAATGTATTGAATGTACTGCCATTTTTACAGAGTTCTACTAATATGATTAAATAAACCACGAATCTAAACTTCTCTATAACTTCATATCTGTAGAAAGCATCAATGTTTCGTACTTATTTTTTGTGATGCACGTGTTTCCCAACAGCTTTAAAAATCTGATATCTGGGGCACCGGCAGTCGTCTTCAGTTGTTTCTAACCAGCACTTTATTCCAATCCTTTCCGCACATTTTTTTTTATATTATTCATTGTTGGGCCTCCGTTTATACCTTCCAATTGTTTGACAAATAGTATTGAAGAAAGGGCATTACAGTCCTCAGGATTTCTACTACTACCTACTGTTGTCTTTGTGTTTAACCATATGTGAACCTCGCAACATGGCTGCTTCACAGACACACATTTACTGTATAACACAGGAAGTAGCACAACCACTTCCAAAGTAGCACAAACTGCAAGGAGAGATATTGTTTCCTTTCTGAAGGATAGCATCTTTGTCTTGTTCTGCTTCTCTGTCTCTCTCTTATTTGTAGATCGTACTAAAATACTGTGTTTGCAACACACAACTGCTCTGAAACAGCTTTAAACAACTGATAAGCACGATCAATAATTCTGGCCAAATCACTGTTCATTTCTAAGTAGATTTAAGCGGTATTTGATTCAATCAAGTAACATTTCTAACTCTCACCTCCAATAATGACCTAAGAGAGGGGATTTATTTTTATCTTTCAAATGGCTACCAAATATATTTGTTACATTCTAATTTCAGTGTTATTTTTACATTTTTGACTCGAATGAGCTGAATGAACACCGGTAATTATAGCATTTGCTCATCCCGTACTAATTATGATGACAGGCTGCAACTGTAAGTGGAAGCAAAACTGTTTTGTTCCTTAGGGTTGTCAGGTAGAGGACCTGACGATTAAAGAAGCTTGCTCGTAGTACATGATATTGTCAGAATGAATCAGGAAAATCATGTTTTATCTCTTTCAATAATTGTTGTTAAATGACCATTACCCACATTAGAATATAATGTTTCTAGGCTAGCTATGTACCAAGGAGTTAACATTAAAGGTTTCCCTTATCCTTGAATGATAGTGATAGGAAGCTTGATTCAAATTAGCAACCAACCATTGTATGGGAATGTTTTTGGAAGATAGGGGAAACTGAAAAACTGTGGACACAAGGAAAACATGAGCTCATGATCGATCTAGGGAACCTGTGGGGGTCAAAAGTGTCAGATAGAAGGGATCAACCCAAACTCTGAGCAGTCTGACTCTCTGACACTTAACTTCCTGTTTCCTAGTTTATGGGGGACTTCTCTACAACCACACAGAGTGACAGGGGCGGCTCTGTGACATCCTTGACCCAAGAGACTGATTCCGATGGCCTAGTGTAGATGCAGAGATCCAGTCCAGGGAAATACGTGCCCATATTGGTGTATTTCTAAATAGATAGGCATGGCTTCATCAAGCCAGGGGTCATGAGCATGTCTGGTTGATAGCTGATTATGTCACCAAGTAGCCTAACGTGGTTCCTCTACAGAAAGCCACCTCCCACAATGTAGCAATGATGCACCACCATCCCCAAGGACATACTGACAGACCAGCAGCCTTTGATCTGATTTCTCATTAAGTATGCACAATATATGCCATATCGCCCAAACTACAAATCATTACAACATTTGTCAGACTAAATATTTATAATCACACCCTCCAGTGTCACTTATATGATGATGGGTTCCCCTTTGAGTCTGGTTCCTCTCTTGAGTTTCTTCCTTCCATTCAAGGGAGTTTTTCCTTGACACTGCTGCCTGAGTCACCTCAGACTTGCTCATTGGGGATAAATACAATCACATTTCAATATATTTTGTATTATATTAATCTTTATATTATTCTTTATATTTTTTGTAATAACCTTAAGTTTTTGTTCTGTAAAGCTGCTTTGAGTCAATTGTCAATTGTAAAAAACACTAAACAAATAAACTTGAATTGAATTGAATTGAATATGCAGGGGCGTATCAACCGAGTGACTCCAATCATCCTAACAGCACATGGAAGCAACACATAGAGACTATCAGCAGGTCTGAAATCGACCAGCACTGCTTCTGAAGTTCTATTTCAAAACCTACAAGTTCAGTGACAGAACTGCCAAAGTCACTGGAAGAAACAGGTTCTTCCCTCTTGTCTACATGGAGCATCAAGCGACTTTGCAACACCTGATACCCAAGACCCCATCAGTAGTTTGCAGCTGCCTACTTGGATGATGTCGAAATACACTCCTCCATCTAGTTGAACAGTTTATATGAAC